>NW_028318770.1:610000-766472 GCF_062004578.1 Staurois parvus | reverse complement strand
CGTGGATCCTGATTGATGAGTCCCACCTGCCAATTTTTCATGCGTGGAATGTGGATGGAAGACAGGGCCGAACTTCCATCTGTACCTTCTGAGTGGAACAAGTACCACAAAGCATAGGCGCAAAGGGCTAGGCAGTGAGATATAGAAATAACTCAAGTCCACAACTGCTAGTCCCCAGCTGCTTCACAGGAAGAACACAAGCAGTGGTAAAAAAAGCAAACCTATGTCAAAATGTCCCAGTCAAAGCGCTTGAGGAACAATCACAAATTAAAGTGACTGTTCTTCCCCCTCAAGGGGAAGGGCATGAGCATAGTGCCATGAGCCCGGACGTAGGGGAGCTCCAGATGCCAAGGGCTGAAGCAGGACTGCTCCACTGGAAGTAAAGATTCCTACTGACCTACCTGGGTGTTTGTACAGGAAGCCAGCTGGATGTGTGTCTATCCACAGATAGAGCAGCAACAGCGATTGGAGGAGCTGGGAGAAATATACGTGGCAGTCTTTGGGGAATCCGGGACTGCCTGCAGAGGAGGGGATGAGACGCTGAGCTCCCAGTAAGAGGGGAGGCAGCTGCGTCCCTGTGTCTGTCCAGTCGCCTGGGAGTGCAGGCGGAAATGGCTGTTGCCAGACCCCTGTGGGTGATGTGGTGGTGGTGCGGCTGTATGGCAAGGAGCACCCTGAGAGACCGAGGACAGATCCCGGGGTTTTTTTTTTTTTTGTCTTTTGATATTACATGGATGAAGATCTGTCAAACAGCAGAATAAAATATAATAAAAGATATTGAGACATTCAAGAGCACAAGTAGGCTTGAACTTTGGGATTCCCCACCCAAAGCACCCATTCATCCATCAGTAAGAAGCCAGAACACCATACTTTTAAAGGATTCAGCCAGATCCATACATTCATAAGGAGCCAGAAGGCCATGAACTTGCGGATTCCACGCCCAGATCATCCATCCGTCCATCAGGAGCTAGAATGCCATAAAAGATAGAGACATTTGAGAGCACAAGTAGGCTTGAATTTACAGATTCCCCGCCCAGAGCACCCATTCATCCATCTATCCATCCATAAGAAGCCAGAACGCCACACTTTTAAGGATTTAAGGATACTGGGCAGGTAGTGAAAGAAGGTGCAGGGGGTTCTCAGCAGGTCAAGTGTAACTATACTTCATATCTATGTAAAAAGTTAACTTAATATGAGTAGAAATAGCAAAGAAGGGTTAAGACCCCTCAGTCATATTCCAACAGGAGCTCAATTAAGAGATATTTGCCAGCACAAGAAAAGAGCCCCAAGAGTTAAGGTCCCCGAAGACCAAAAGGAAATAAAAAGGAAGGCGGGTGGGGAACAATCTAAACTTCCATTAGAAAAGCGTGACTGAGATCAGCCAAACGCATTTTCAAATAACAAAAGTTTAGTAGAACATAACATGCTGGGCCAACAGGGAGCGATATCCCAAATGCCTACTAAAAATGAGATGGTAGAAAGGTTTGCAAAATTGGAAAGCTCTGTAAAAAATTAAATGGCGGTGATTCATAAAGACCTGGGTTGAATCCTGGCTAGAGTTGAAGAAAGAGGGAAAAACGGAGGCCCAAGCGCAGGAAATTTTAAAACTAGAAAAGCGAGTAGCAGAGATGGAAAAAGAACAGAGGAAGTTATCTTCTAAAGCGGAAGATCAAGAGAATAGAGAAATCATTTGAGGATCCGGGGTCTACCAGAGAACACCATAGGACTTACCGGGAAAAAAAAAATTATTTAACCCCTTGTTAGGTAGATCTGACACAGATACTTTAAAGTTGGAGAGAGTACACAGAATTAGATGCCCTCCGGCAATTAGGACAGAGTCTCCAAGAGAAGGGATTATACGTTTTCATAATTATGAAGAAAGAATATGGAAAAGATTGCGTGGGACTACTGAAATAAAATATGGAGGAGCGAATTTACAGATTTTTGTGGACATAGCTCAGGAGACTATTTCGGATTAAGAGGGAATTTACAGGGGCAAAGATATCGATTAGTAAATATTTACTGCCCAAATAAGAAACCAGAGGTCTTCCTTCTAAACCTTATGAGGAAAAATATAGAATTTAAGAGAGGTAGTCTAATTGTGGCAGGAGATTTTAATTGTTTGGAGCTATGGATGGATTCGTCTTCAGGTGTGCAGAAGGAGGGAGGGGAAGAAAGCTGAAAAAAAGAACTATATCAAAACCGATACTTGGAGAGTAAAACATCCCAGAGATAGGGATTATACATTCTTCTCTTTTGCGCACAGATGATATTCACAATTGGATTATGTACTAATAGAGCATAGACATTTGGAATGTTTGGTGAAATTTAACAGAGGTTATGACCATATCCAATCAAGCTCCTGTCACGGTGAGACTGCAATTGGGAGGAGAGGAAAATAAGAGGGCCACATGGAGATTAAATGAGGCACGTCTGCAGAACCCTGAGATAGATAAGAGGCTTAGGGAAGAGATAGAACAATTTTTTCTTATGAATGAAACAAAGGATTTAACAGGCAACTATTTGAGATGCTCATAAGGTCTATATAAGAGGAATTCTGATCGCTGCAGGAAAAAAAAATGATCAAGAGAGAAAGCTAAAAGGGATAAATTGAGGATTTACTTAAAGTAGAACTGGCCCACAAATTAAAGCAGAATTCAGATTTGCTGTATAATGGGAAGATTATTCTTAAAAAGAATTATTGAAGGATCTAACTGAACAGGAAACAAGGAAAGTTTTTAATAGAGTATCAAAGGAAAGAGAATAGTGGGGGAATAGACCTGGAAAATTTTTGAGGAGGAGACTGAGGGAAAAGAAATCAAGAAACTATATAGAAAAAAATTAAAGATGAAAATGGGGAGCTGGTCTTCTCTACTACTGGTATAGCCGATGCGTTTCAAAAAAACTATAGTAAGCTGTATGAGGTGAATACCAAAAATTAAAAATCATAGAAGAAAGAAGGCAAGAATTTTTAATTGCAGATTTACCAAAAATTGCAAAAGATAATTTAATAACTTTAGAACGAGCCACCCCCCCAGGATAAAATTATATCGGCTATAAAGAATATGGTGGGGGGGGGGGGGAGAGCCCGAGCCCTGATGGTTACACAGCGGGATACTACAAAATGTTTAAAGAGTTATTAGTCCCTAAACTTTGTAGATATATGAATGCGTTGGGAGAAGGAATGGAAATGAGGAGAATAATTGCACACACATCATTCTCAAAGAAGGGATAGATAGCTCACAATGTAATAGCTATAGACCCATTTCATTATTAAATACGGATACCAAATTGTTTGCAAAAGTATTAGCTACAAGGTTGAAGGAGTTCATGCCGAAATGGGTACATTTAGATCAGGTAGGTTTCGTTTCAAGAAAGGAAGGAAGAGACAACGGAATTGAGAAGACTCTCTGGAAGGTGTATTCATGAATTGGGCGGATAAATTTGGTTAAGATGGTAAAAATCCTGTATAGGTTTCAGATGCTCTCTATAAAACTGCCAGGATCCTTTAGGTTAAAAAAAAAAAAAAAATTGATAGGAGGTTTATTTGGGCTAATAAGAAATCAAGAATTAAGTATGAAAATGTATGTTATCAGAAAGAGAACGGAGGACTAAACTTACCATATATGTGGAAGTGTTATCAAGGGTGGTGGATTGGACATATAATTCACAAGAAAAAAGTTGGGTTAAAATTGAAGTCATTAGGTAAAAACAGTTAGAGAGGATTATATGGATTCCACAAGAATTTTGGGCATTAGATGAAAATATTAGTACACTGCACAGGATGTATTGAGTGTTTGGGAGGGTTTACACAAGGTAATGGGTTGGAAATATAAGTCATTACTGATACCATTGGTGGACACTGAATTTTTTCCTCCGGGTAAGGGAAATGTTTCAGGAAAATGGTTTAAAGATAGAAAAGCACGTTTGGGAGATATATTAGACAAAAGGGCAGTTATGCACTTTAAGAACTGAATAAAAGGAATTTGTTTTTTGTTTTAGATAAACTGAGATATTACCAATTGGGATATTTTGTCTCAACACTTCTTCAGCCCCTGAGGATAATGGGGGACATGCTCCCATTTGAAAGACTGCTGAGCTCCAAGACAAATTGTGGACATACAACATCTAGGATTTATAAGATCCTAGTTGAATTGGAGGGAGCTGGATCACCGTCATTCTTGGAGGGCTGGGAAAGAGAACTGGGTATAAATATGAATGATCACCAGAAGAGGAAAAAGTTTACATTAATGCACAGGGTGACGAATACGGTTGAGATGAATTATAAATGTTTGTCTAGATGGTATTGTACACCGAGTGTGGCACAAACAGAGAGAAGTAGTATCACCTTTATGTTGGAGAGGATGTGGGGCAATAGGGACAATGGCTCATATGGTGGGAATGCACAAAATTCAGTTATGTTGGCAGGAGATAATCTACCATATACAGGAAATTTGGAGGATATCTATCCAGAAGGATCCATGGGTATGTCTTTTCTATAGAACAGAGTTGTTGGTAAAACAATATAAAAACTGATTATATCATCCGATTGGTGCAGCAAAGGGTTTAATTCCTAGGTTTTGGAAGGCCCAGAACCCACCAACAATGAGGGATTGGATAGACAGTAGAATATGTGAGTAGGACGGAGGAACTTTGTTACATGGAGAAAGTTGAATTGGAAACGTTTTGAAAGATTCGAGGTAAATGGTATGAGTTTAGAACTTGAGAAAAATACTTAAAAATTAAAAAAGGTCCCCCCGATAGTAGTACCAGAGAATTTAAATAGTAAAAAAATAAATAAATAAAAAATGATATATATATATATATATATATATATATATATATATATTGTGGGGTTAGCTCAGGTGGGGGGATCTCCTTCCCTGGGAAAAAGGTAGACCGCACAGCAGGCTTTCGTCAAAATCTGACTGGTTGTCAGTTTTATTAAAAAGGTTTGCAAGAAATATCAAAATAAACAAAACATCAAAAATAAACCCTTGCCATCCAGGCACTAACTAAACAGAAGATGATTCCTCTATCAGAGGTGAAGGGCTTCTCCCTGTCACCAAAACAAAATAACAGCAAACCTTTTCTTGTAGGTATAGTCCATACACACAGCTCTCTCAGAATACCTCTCTGAGTCCCAGGCCACGAGCAACTCCTTGCTCCAGCCCTGCCCTTTTTGTATCACCTGTTGGTGGTCATTAGTGGAGTTCAAACTCTGGTTCGGAACCACCTCTGCCATTGTGACCCCGAAAACCCGGAGTGGACTCCACCTTACACCTCACAGTATGACCTCATGCGAGGCGACATATCTTCCATCCATCACTTTGCCGTTCATACTGTCACATATCCCCCCCCCCCTCTGCTCAAGCCCCTGCGGCTGAGCAACTGTCCCAACCAGGCAATGGACCCGGGAAAGGGCATCTACATTACTTTGCAGTTTCCCCGCTCTGTGTTCCACTGTGAATTTGAACACTTGTAGCGCGAGAAACCACCTTGTCACTCGACTGTTTTTCTCCTTATTATCACACATCCATTTGAGCGGGGCATGATCAGTAACCAACCTGAACGGTCTTCCTAACAGGTAATATTTCAGGGCCTCCAAGGCCCATTTGATGGCCAAACATTCCTTCTCCACAATGGCATAGTTTCTCTCATGTTTGTTGAGCTTTCTACTTGGGAAGACCACAGGGTGCTCCTCCCCTTCTCTGATTTGGGACAGTACCGCACCTAGTCCCACGTCAGAGGCATCAGTCTGTACCACAAACTCTGTTGTGAAATCTGGAGTCACAAGCACAGGTTGGGCACAGAGAGCTTGTTTCAGCCTCTGAAATGCGGTCTCCGCCTCGGGATTCCACTTAATCATGACCGACCCCCTACCTTTTGTCAGATCTGTCAGTGGGGCTGCAATGGTGGCAAAATTGGGGATAAACCGCCTGTAGTATCCTGTGATCCCAAGAAATGCCCGGACTTGCTTTTTATTTACAGGTTGGGGCCACTTTTGAATTGCCTCAATTTTATTGATCTGAGGCCTAATGAGACCTCGACCAATGATGTAGCCAAGATATTTGGCCTCCTCTAAGCCTATGGCACACTTTCTGGGGTTGGCGGTAAGACCTGCTTCCCTCAGCGAATCTACTACCGCTTGCAAGCGGGACAAATGCGACTCCCAGTCTGGACTGTGGATGACGACATCGTCCAAATAGGCAGCTGCATATTGGCGATGTGGTCTTAGCATTTTGTCCATCATTCGTTGGAATGATGCCGGAGCACCATGTAAACCAAACGGCATCCGCTTATACTGAAAGGACCCCTCAGGGGTAGAGAATGCCGTCTTTTCTTTTGCAGCTTCCGTTAAAGGAATCTGCCAATAACCACCTTAGATTTAACCAAAGGCTATGTACCGAGCCGTTCCCAACCTGTCAATGAGCTCATCCACCCGAGGCATCGGGTACGCATCAAACTTAGACACACTGTTCAGTTTCCTGAAATCATTACAGAAACGAATTGTTCCATCTGGTTTTGGGACCAACACTGGGACTCGACCACTCACTGTGAGATTCCTCAATCACTCCCAACTCTAACATGTCCTTTATTTCCTTTGCCACCGCTTCCCGCCTGGCCTCGGGTATTCTATAGGGCTTGACATTTACGCGGACCCCGGGCTGGGTAACTATGTCATGCTGTATGACCGTCGTCAGTCCAGGTAGGTGAGAGAAGAAAACTCAATTTTTCCTCACAAACTCCTTAACATCATTTTGTTGGGCTACTGACAAGGTTTCAGTTATAGGTACCTGAGGGGCCACGGGAACCACGTCCTTTTGGGGGCTTGGTACTGCCAACAAACTTTCCCTGTCTTTCCAAGGTTTTAAGAGATTAACATGATAGATTTGTTCGGGTTTCCTTTTTCCTGGCTGGTAAACTTTATAATTTACTTCCCCCACTTTCTCCCTAATTTCAAAGGGACCTTGCCACTTTGCGAGGAATTTACTTTCCACGGTGGGGACTAGCACCAGCACTCTATCCCCAGGGTTGAAGGTACGGATCCTGGCACCCCGGTTATAAACCCTTCTCTGGACCTCCTGGGCTTGCTCCATGTGTTCCCGAACAAGTGGCATGACAGCTGCGATTCTATCCTGCATCTGTGAGATATGCTCGATGACACTTCTATAGGGCGTGGACTCTGTCTCCCAGGTTTCTTTTGCAACATCTAGCAATCCCTTGGGATGTCTACCATACAGTAATTCAAAAGGTGAATATCCTGTAGATGCCTGAGGTACTTCAATTATGGGTAGAGGTACTAGCGGACTGCGAAAATGGGGTGAGGGCGCAGAATATTGACATTCCGGGCATGACTCACAATGCGCTTTGACGTCTCCATGTAAGCCTGGCCAGAAGAATCTCTGGGTTATTCTCTCCTTTGTTTTCTCTACACCCAGGTGTCCACCCATTATATGCCCATGGGCTAAATCCAGTACCATCCGGCGAAAGGGTTTGGGGACCACTAACTGTTCTACCACCTCCTCCCCTTGCTTTACTACTTGATACAGCAAGTTATTGTTAAGAGCCATGTAGGGAAAAGACACCGCTACATCATTTTCCACTGGTTCCCCATCAATCATTTTAATGTTTTCACGGGCTCTATTAAGTGTGGAATCTTTCACTTGTTCCGTA
Source organism: Staurois parvus (assembly GCF_062004578.1). NCBI lineage: Eukaryota > Metazoa > Chordata > Amphibia > Anura > Ranidae > Staurois > Staurois parvus. The sequence continues at coordinate 758,795 of NW_028318770.1, read as the reverse complement.
CAAAAATCCTCTTTTCTGACCTCTAGGTCAGGCACCACATTCTGTCCACTCTCACTAGAGCCAGCGATCATCTCTTGTTCCATATCCTCAATGTCTGGGGTTGGATCCAACTCCTCCTGCTCCCCAGCCATTACAGAGAAAGGGAAAAGATCTACGCCTTCCTGGGACACACCCACAGTTTCCACTTCCACTCGGCAGTCAAAGGGGTCAGGAGTGAGTTCAGGAGTTTCCGGCGTTTCCCTAGCAGGGGGAGCTCGGTCTTCCGGACTCCCCTCCTTATCCCATAACTTCCAGAAATGGGGAAAAGCTCTCCCCACTATGGCTTCATGAAGCAGAGAGGGCACCACCCCCACAGAATGGGTCACAGGGCTCCAGGGAGTATCAATCTCCACCAGAGCAGTCTGGTAATTACGTGTATCACCATGAATACAAATAACCCCAATCGTGCTAGGATGCAACCTTGCAGGGTTAACCAAATCACTCTTAACTAAGGTCACAACACTACCCGAGTCTAGCAGAGCAGTTACTGGCTTTTCATCAATGGCAATCACACACATTTGCTTTTCCATGCGTTTCTGACATGCTGCAGTACATACCACCTGTGCAAAAAGACATGCGTTTTCCTAAATAAGCATTTTCACATTGCATAGGTCCATCATTTAAAAGGACAGTTTGCAGCAATATGACCCAACGCATGACACCGATAACATTTGATATGTTCAGTACCTAAACCTCTAAATGGCTTTGGGGACCTTCCTGACCTATTTGGCCAGTCTCTAGGTCCTAAGCCTAAAGTCTCATTATCTGACACAATAGTGTTATCGTTTTTTTCTGAGCCTTTGGCCCATGGAACAGTCTTACCGGATCTTCCGGATAGTTTTCCACCCCTAATGACATTGGAGTACGGCCCAGGTGAATGAAAAAAGTCCTCAGCGGCTGCATATCTCTCCACCAGGTCCACCAGTTCGTTTGCAGATTTAGGGTCTCCATGGCCAACCCACTTCCTCAAAGTGGCAGGGAGCGCACGCAAATATTGGTCCATGACCACACGCTCCACAATCTGAGGGCCTGACAATACCTCTGGCTGGAGCCACTTTTTGGAGAGATGTATCAAATCGAACATCTGAGAACTGGGTGGTTTGTCAGCCCTGTAATGCCACTGATGCACCCGCTGAGCCCGGACTGCAATGGTGACACCCAGGCGTGCAAGGACCTCAGCCTTCAGTTTCTCATAGTCCTGGGCATCCCCTGGTTCCAGGTCATAATAGGCTTTTTGGGATTCACCTGTCAAAAATGGTGCAAGCAGTCCTGCCCATTGCTCCTTTTTCCATCCTTCCCGAACAGCAACCCTTTCAAAAGTTGTGAGGTAGGCCTCCACATCATCCGCAGGTGTCATCTTCTGCAAAACATAGCTGGCCCGCGCCATTTTCTGCTCCACTGGCAGCGGATCTGCAGATTCCTTCTTTAATTCTAATAGGTGTTGGGCCACCTGCTTAAGGAGCTCTCGGTCTGCTTCTTGGGCCTCCGCAAACTGGCGATTTGTCTCCTGTTGTGCTGCATTGGCCTGCAGCAAGGCTCTTATTATTTCCTCCATCTTCCCACTTGCTCAGGAAGTGCCCGCCAAATCCACCATATGTGGGGTTAGCTCAGGTGGGGGGGGATCTCCTTCCCTGGGAAAAAGGTAGACCGCACAGCAGGCTTTCGTCAAAATCTGACTGGTTGTCAGTTTTATTAAAAAGGTTTGCAAGAATCATCAAAAATAAACCCTTGCCATCCAGGCACTAACTAAACAGAAGATGATTCCTCTCTCAGAGGTGAAGGGCTTCTCCCTGTCACCAAAACAAAATAACAGCAAACCTTTTCTTGTAGGTATAGTCCATACACACAGCTCTCTCAGAATACCTCTCTGAGTCCCAGGCCACGAGCAACTCCTTGCTCCAGCCCTGCCCTTTTTGTATCACCTGTTGGTGGTCATTAGTGGAGTTCAAACTCTGGTTCGGAACCACCTCTGCCATTGTAGCCCCGAAAACCCGGAGTGGACTCCACCTTACACTTCACAGTATGACCTCATGCGAGGTGACACATCTTCCATCCATCACTTTGCCGTTCATACTGTCACAATTAGAGATGAGCGAATCGAACCAGTCGAAGTGGAATTCGATTCGAATTTCAGGAAAAATTCGATTTGCGTCGAATCCGAATATTAGCCTACTTCGGGTGCGCGAATCGGATTTTTCCCGATCAGCCGGCAAAAGTGTCCCTGCAGAGAGCTCCTCTATTTCTGACAGTTCTCTGACAGTTCCTTCACATGTACAGCGGTTGAAACATTGTATCTATTTGTTTCCATTTAGGATACAGATGTTTTTATTCGGAAACAGATACAATGTTTCAACCGCTGTAAATGTGAAAGTCAGAGAACTGTCAGAAATAGAGGAACTCTGCAGATACACTTTTTGCCGGTTTGGAATTATTCTTATTTTCATCCTACTTCTTCTTCTTCTTCATCCTCAGAAGAAGAAGATGAGGATGAGGATGAAGAAGAAGAAGACGAAGAAGAAGAAGAAGTAGGATGAAAATAAGAAGAATTCCAAGCCGGCAAAAAGTGTATCTGCAGAATAGAGGAGCTCTGCAGATACACTTTTTGCCGGCTTGGAATTCTTATTTTCATCCTACTTCTTCTTCCTCTTCATCCTCTTCTTCTGAGGATGAGGATGAGGATGAGGAGGAAGAAGAAGAAGAAGAAGAAGGATGAAAATAAGAAGAATTCCAAGCTGGCAAAAAGTGTATCTGCAGAGCTCCTCTAAGTGTATCTGCAGAATAGAGGAGCTCTGCAGATACACTTTTTGCCGGCTTGGAATTCTTCTTATTTTCATCCTACTTCTTCTTCTTCTTCATCCTCATCCTCAGAAGAAGAAGAAGAGGATGAGGATGAGGAAGAAGAAGAAGAAGTAGGATGAAAAGAAGAATTCCAAGCCGGCAAAAAGTTTATCTGCAGAGCTCCGTTAAGTGTATCTGCAGAGCTCCGCTATTTCTGACAGTTCTGTGACATTCCCTCCATACAGCGGTTGAAACATTGTATCTATTTGTTTCCATTTATGGAAACAAATAGATACAATGTTTCAACCGCTGTATGGAGGGAATGTCACAGAACTGTCAGAAATAGCGGAGCTCTGCAGATAGATACAGCGGTTGAAACATAGGCTATGTTTCAACCGCTGTATGGAGTGAATGTCAGAGAACTGTCAGAAATAGCCTATTTCTGACAGTTCTGTGACATTCACTCCATACAGTGGTTGAAACATAGCCTATGTTTCAACCGCTGTATCTATCTGCAGAGCTCCGCTAAGTATCTGCAGAGCTCCGCTATTTCTGACAGTTCTGTGACATTCCCTCCATACAGCGGTTGAAACATTGTATCTATTTGTTTCCATAAATGGAAACAAATAGATACAATGTTTCAACCGCTGTATGGAGGGAATGTCACAGAACTGTCAGAAATAGGCTATTTCTGACAGTTCTGTGACATTCCCTCCATACAGCGGTTGAAACTCCTTCTCCATCTTCTCCTCCTCCTCCTCCTTCTCCTCCTTCTCCTCCTCCTCCTCCTTCTCCTCCTTCTCCTCCTTCTCCTCCTTCTCCTCCTTCTCCTCCTTCTCCTCCTTCTCCTCCTTCTCCTCCTTCTCCTCCTTCTCCTCCTTCTCCTCCTTCTCATCCTTCTCATCCTTCTCATCCTTCTCATCCTTCTCATCCTTCTCATCCTTCTCATCCTTCTCATCCTTCTCATCCTTCTCATCCTTCTCATCCTTCTCATCCTTCTCATCCTTCTCATCCTTCTCATCCTTCTCCTTCTCATCCTTCTTCTCCTTCTCATCCTTCTTGTCCTTCCTCATCTCCAAGGGCATTTAAATTAAAGGTACAGTGTTCTGCACTAATTTAAAGGCTCTCTGAAGCCTAGAAACCCTTTTAATAAGTTAAATTCGTAGCGAATTAATTCGCATCGAATCGAATTTCTTCCTCAAATTCGGCGAATCAGCCGAATCGAATTTTTGAATAATTCGCTCATCTCTAGTCACAATATATATATATATATATAACTAGATTAATAGGAGGGGAAAGAGGATAAGATGAGATTGTACAGAGGTGTGTTGCACTGGGTATGGGGATAAAGTTTATATGCAAGATGTAAAAAGATTTTTGATGGTTTTGTAAGGTATTTTTTTCTTAAAAGAAAATTTTATAAAAAATATAATGGAAAAAAAAATAGATGTTGTAACAGTTTGGCTTGATGTTTAAAATCTTGTAGATATGTACAATTCTGCCGTAGGCGGATATATTGTGCATAGGGAATACTTCTAACTAATGCAGGATGAGGAGAATGTTTAGCATGAAGAATCGTGTTGCCAGCAGTTTCCTTACGGAACAACGTATTGGCAATGCATCTACAAATATTTGCAAGTCCAAAAATGCAATGGTATTTTTGTGCCAATTCACGTTAAAAGGTGAAATTTTTTTTCAGAACTAAAAAACAAATTAAAGTGTCACTATACCAAATCCAGGACCAGAAATATCAAATAAGTCTGATTTGAGAAAAGGTCATGTCCAAAACGTGTTGTCATGGTGACAGTCTAAGTCTCCATCCACTGCAATCCAGATTGCATTCCATCCCAAGTCTTTGATCCGGACAGCTATGCTAAAATTGGGAAGATCCATGACACCACTTCTGTGTCAGAGTCCAGGGTATCCCAGTGGATAAAGCCAGTGATCATTACTGTTCGCCACTTGCAGCTTTACTGAAGTTACCAGTGGGCAATACCGCAGTACTTTTCACCAACATTGGCATACTACTGCTGGCATTCTTGAAGCTATGTAAGCTTTCACCTCCCTGCATAGGTTTCTTTAATTGTTCATATACAGCTTTTTTTTTTCTACTAAACCTCACTGAATTTAGCTCTGGCTGGAACACAAGGCCAATCAAGCAGAGATTATATGGTTTTATCTGCAATAAATTGATTTGTGCTTTGCTACAAGATATAATTTACAAGATCATTTTGGCATTTCCAATCTTGGATTTGGTACAGTGACACTTTATGTGTGCTTTGATTGGGACATTTTGACTTATAAATTGCCTTTTGAGTGGAGTAGCTTCTGAGGTCTCCCTTGAAGGCTGATGTAAGCCATGGTTGTGGCACCGTCCAACAGAATACTCATTGGCTACCCTCACAAGTGAGGTATTCATTGCTTAAGGGACAGCTAATCTGCTCTAGAACATTGATGGGAAGATGGGCATCCTCAGACAAACAAGTCCCCAGTACTGATGGGGACTCCAGGACTCTTCCCCAGCCCAATAGGCTTGCATCCATCACAGAAAACCTCCATACCTTTAAAGAAAAAGATACTCTGCTGCCAGTGTGTCATGTTACAATGTTCTGGAAAGAAATTGGGAAATGGTAAAAAACACAAAAAGAGGCAACCATCTATCCAAAATCCTCATGTAGGCACTACAAGCATCTGCTCTGGGCCAGAAAACCGAGGCATGAAAGTGCAGAGTGGAGGGACAGATGTTTGTCCCAGGGCAGGAAGCTTTCAAGTTCTCCCCTCCATGGGACAGATGCAGCGATGACTTCCGCAGGTTGAGTGTAACTGAAGATCTGCAGCACCTGCAATGTCTGCTAAATATTGGCAGACAGCTATGGAAGACCGATCCTTCAACTGGACATCCAGGTAACACACAACATGAATCCCTTAGGCTTGGGGAAAACAGGGCAAGCATCTTGGTGAAAACCAAGGCCAAAAAGGTAAGGACAACAAATTGGTAATGCTGACTGCCCACTGCAAAACACAGATTGCATTGATGAGGAGGAAAGATGGGAATGTGCAAGTAAACACCCCAAATGTCTGAAGCCTGAAAATCTCCTGCAATCTGGAAGTTTCCAAGCAAAATTCTGATCTTGTAACAACGTCCTCCATTTGGTTTATGAACTGTAAAGCTGTGCGAGTAGAAACCTTAAGTGTTTCTCTTGGTACAGGTGCAACTCCCTAAGAATAAAACACACAGAATGGCAGTAAGGAGAGCTGAACTGTCTTTGTGGGGAGAGACAGAGTTTGAAAACTTGGCTTCGCTAAGAGGCTGAGCCAGGTGCCACTCCAGACTCTGGACTTTAAAGTGGAGTGACATCAGCCAACAGAGGACTTCAGTCTGCTGTCAGCTGAAAACAGCTTTGGCTGTACTACTTTAACCAGCTTTTTACTCCAGATGTAAAGAGTGCCCCCTTGTCCTTTGTAATTGCCTTAAAATGAACACCATGTCACCAAGTTCACCATATGGGCCACTTATAGAAATTTGGGAGAAGGTGATTCTACCCCTCTATTCACCTCTTCAAGAGAACACACAGGTGTTCCATCAAAAGAATAGCCCTTCAAGGCATCTTACACAGGAGTTCTACTGACCAGTATTTAAGGCAAAAGGATTGTGTGAATGTGAAAAGAGGGAAGACTCATGCTGGAGATCTGGCAAAGTGTATCCAGCCCATAGTAGCATAAGGCCACTGGTAAGAAATCTAACAAACTATGGGCTAAAGCATCTGTTAAAGCAGGAGTGCCCTGGTTCACACTGAAGATGGTTTTTAAATTGTGCTACTTCACTTGAAGTAGCGTGATTTTCAAAGCCGCTGGTCTATGTGATTTCATGTGCAGTAAATTTTCAAAATCTGTGCCGCACCACAAAATCCGAATTGCATCGATTTGAATGGTTCCATAGGCACAAATAGGGTGTGACTTACTTAGTTACATAGTTCGTTTGGCTGAAAAAAAAAACAAGAAACTAAGGTTCATCCAGTTCAACCGACTTGTCATGCGCTTTTGAACTGACAAATCGCATTGGTGTGAATGGTGGCTGAAACCAAAAAAGAAAAAAATGTATTAAAATGCAGTTTACCAATTCTCAGAAGTGATATCCATTATTCTACCAAGTTTCCTTTTTCACCTGGTAATTCAAACAACTTTACCAGACCAAGCAGCAAATAGAAGCTTGATACACCATTTACCATTGACAAGGGTGATTACATTGGTAAATTTTAAAAAGAAAAATGGTTTGCTGTAGCTGCTTATAAAGTATTCGCTGGAATTTAGTTTCATCTTGTTAGTCAGGTCCATTTAAAATTTGCTAGTCTATTTGTTAACCTCTCCCCAGACTGAATGCTGCTGTTCAAAGGTGTCCGCTTTACTACTTCATCCAGAATGCAGACACCCTACGATGAGAAGTGTGTTACTAGCTGGATCACCAGGTGGAATAAATGGGAAAAAAAAGCATAAAAGAAAAAACTAATACAGCCAGCACATCTAAGAATTGGTAGTTTGCCGTATATTATATTTTTGCTTTACATTCAATACCGCTTTAAAGTGGTAGTAAACTTTTTGGATACTTTTACCGACAGGTAAGCTATTAATAATGCTTACCTGTAAGTAAAATGAATATTTGCTAAACGTGCACAGTTTAGGAGATACTCGCTCTTTTCTAGAGCCAGCGCAAGCACTCTGAAGGAACGTCATATCCGTGCCATTCCTTCAGAGCACTTTGCCATGGCCAGGGACTTCTTCAGACATGTGGGAGTGACATCACAGCTCGGCCAGACCTTACGAACCCAGAAGGACAGGTTGAAGATGGAAGCCTCTGCAGCGGTGACCTGCACTACTGGAGGGCTTCACTTTAAGGCAAATCCTTCATAACATGCTAGTATGCAATGAATACTAGAACATTGACATTACCTTGCAGGGATTAAACTAGGATCTTGGACTAAGCACTTAGTCCAGACAGCAACAGTCTGGCAGAATGACAAAGAAGCAACAGATGTTGGATGGTAGGGCATGCCAAGTAAAAGAGGGCCTCTAAGCACTTGTCCACAGGGTCACTGAGCACAAGATTATGCTCCACAGGAAAGATGGTAGGGTCTACTCCAGGGACTGTCCACTTTTGCTGGAAACTTTCTTCAATAGGATACTACTGTGCATAGCTTTTGAAGTAAAAATCTTCTCCAGGTAAGGCTAGACCACCATATTGGACAGTTTCAATTATAGCTACAGTCTTCTTAAATCTGGATTAAATTTATGCCGAAGGCATCTCAACATGATCCAATTCCAGGGCAGAATCTGAACCAACAAGGCCATCTGACCCTCTTTCCCCTGTGCTTTGGATCTATCATATGTGGGGACAAAGTGTCTCCTGTGAGGAGTACTTACAACCACCACAGCTGTGCACAAGGAGGGCAAGGCCTCTAGTGCCAAGCACTGCTGAAAACCCAAGTGTGATATTACAAACTAGGCACGCGAAAAGCTGTATCTGGCAGCCATGTTAAATTGCTTCCCACCCACCACACAAATGGCCAGGAGGGAGCCTCGTCATTCTTACTGGATGTTCCTGCACGCCCTCTCAGAACATGGGCTGCACAGCGGCACGATTCTGTGATGTCTGCATCTCTTAGAGAGGGGGATGATGCCATTCCCATACAGTACACCAAGCAGCATATGTTCCTGTCCCACAAACATCTGTACCAGTGTACTGGTGTCCCTCATCAACATCTGTACCAGTGCACAAAACATTGGACATCAATTGTCAGTGTACCAGTGTCCCACCAATAAAAAAAAATTTAAAGTACCTCCCCATCCCCCCGTGCTCTCATGCAAAGGCAAAAGCACATGCTGGTCCTGTACACATACGTAAACTGCAATCGCACGTGAGGTACTGCCACAAAAGTCAGTGCAAGAGCAATAATTCTAGCACCAGACCTCCTCTCTCTAAACTGGTAACCTGAAAAAGGCTTATAAGGCATTGCCCATGAAGATTTTTTAAATACTGAAGTTTGGTGCCATTTCACAAGCGTGGTCAAAGTTATCGCGTGACATGTTTAGTATCCATTTACTCGGCACAACGCCATATTTTATTTTTTTTTTGTTTACAAACGATTTTATTGTACATGAGTAGACAGTAAAACAACAGCACATTTTGAAAGTGATATTGTCAACAAAAACAAGGCATATTTGAAAAGTACAATACATAAAAGTATATTAACATAAAAAAGAAGATAGAGGATAAGAGGAAGTTATGAGTGCATGAAATACATAAACGATAAAGTAGATTGAGTGATACATCAACAGTATATGTCAGCCAGCTTCTACTGGGAATGTTGTTACGCATGCAATAAAGGTCTACAATCTCTCCATGACTCCCATTTTTTATCGTATAAGTGCATCTTATCCAGTAAGGTATAATGAATGCGGTCCATGAGCATTACAGTATCAATTCTGTGTAAAACGGAGTCCAAGGGTACAGCATTGGACCTCCAATGTAAAGCAATAGACCATAAAGTGGCAATACATAATGTATGTATCAATCTCAGATTGGTATCGGAGACCCCTGGGATATGAGCCCCCAATAAACAGGTCTGTATGGACAATCGTATCGGGGTGCCCAATAGTGAGGTAGCCACCTCAGATATCTTACGCCAGATCAAAGATATGTTCGGGCAATCCCAAAATATATGAACCAAAGTACTTGTGCGGCCACAGCCCCGGAAACATAAAGGGGACGTTTGTGGAAACAATACATGCAGTCTTGACGGGGTATAATACCATCTGGTTAAAACTTTAAGGGCCGTCTCACGAACCGAAAGATCTAGAGCTCTTGCATATATTATCCACCATGGAATCCCAATCCTCATCCGAAAAAGTGATACCACAATCCTCCTCCCATTTTTGTCTGTACAAAGGGGGAGCATGAAAAAGACAGATCAAAAATTGGTGATAAAGATCTGAAATAAGACCCCTACCTCTGGGAGAGTCACGGCTGATACGTTCAAAAAAAGGAGGTCGGAGAAGATGGGGTAAGGCCAAAGTGCGCATTAAAAAAGTGCCTAATCTGTCTATAACGAAGGTACTCACGAAGAGGATCATCAAATAACACGCGCAGCATATCGAAGGTAATGTAAGATCCTCCTCTTTGGAAATCAGATAATCTGATAAAGGATCGATCATACCACCAACGAAACATGTGAGGGGAAGAAAAGACTACAACAAAAGTAGGATCACCAAAAAATGAAACACCTGGGGGAATATGAGAGACTAAACTCAATTTAGATTTGTATTTGGACCAAAGTGTCAGCGAGTGGGTCACTATGGAGTTATGAAAAGTAAGCGATCGGGGGGAGATTTTAGACCACAAAATTCCCGGTAAATAAAAAGGACGTATCGACTGAGACTCAAACTTAATCCATGGGATTTGAGAGTTAATAGTAGCCCATTGTGATAATTGCGCAAAACGAGCCGAGAGGTAATATAGCCAAAAGTTGGGAAGACCGAGACCTCCCGTCCGTTGTGAGCGATACAAAATGGATGAGGCAAAAACGTGGATGCTTATTTCCCCAAATAAAATTGTTAATAGTCCGCTGAAAATGATCCAAAAACGTTCTTGAGACCGGAACTGGAAGTGCTCTAAAAAGATAAAGCAGTTTGGGCAAAATATTCATTTTAACCGCTGTGACTCTACCCAGAAAGGAGATATGATAACCATCCCAAATCTTCAGTAGAGTAGAGAGACGTGACACCCATGGTGGATAATTAGCTGTAAACATATCCGAGTATCTGGGAGTGAGATTAATCCCCAGATAGGATATCCTGTCTTTGACCCAGCGAAATGGAAAAGAGCTACGGAGAGATGCACTTAGGGAGTCAGGAACATTAACAAGCATAATCACCGATTTGGTAAAATTAACGGTGAGACCTGACACTTTAGCAAAATCATTCAATACGACACACAAATTAGGCAAAGAAGTCAACGGGTTAGTAATAAAAAGCATATCATCAGCATACATGCTCAGCTTAAAATGTGAAACTAATAATGAATAGCCAGAAATATCCGAATGTGATTTGATCGCCAATGATAAAGGTTCCAACACCAGCGCAAACAAAAGGGGCGAAAGAGGACAACCCTGACGGGTACCTCTACCCAATATAAAAAAGTCAGAGTTACAGCCAGGAAGCCTTATTCTTGTTTTAGGAGAGTCGTATAGGGCATGTATGCCTGCCAAAAACCCATCACTGAAGCCCATTTTCTGTAGCAAGGAGAACAAGTAGGGCCAAAGAACACTGTCAAAGGCCTTGTTTATCTCTAAACTCATCAACAGAACCTCTTTGGAATGTAAATTGGCGTCTTGAATAACGTTTAGAGTGAGACGAATGTTATCAGTAATAAATCTGTCAGGAATAAAACCCGACTGGTCTGGAGAAACAAAAGAGGAAATGATGGGGGCTAACCTGTTCGCCAAAATACGGCTAAATATCTTCAGATTGTTATTCATTACATATTTTATTTTTTAACACAAAATTAGGTATTTTATTGTGTACATTAAAAAGTGTATTTTTTGCGTTTGTGTGTAAAATGTGTGCATTGAAAAACAAAAAAAAAAAAAAAACGCTGCACAAATACTGTGTAACATGCAAATTTTCAAAACCCATGATTTTATTCTCTAGGACCTCTGCTAAAAAAAATCTATACATTTGGGTTCTAACATTTTTCTAGTAAAAAGGCTGACTTACTTGTAAACAAAGTGCAAAAGAAGGCCTGGTCTTTAAAGTGGATCATACCTGAAGGTGCTTGTGATAGACCCAAGTGGGGCAGGGACTTTAAGGGGACTGGGGGCTAGCCTTCTGCCCACTAATTATGGCCCATGAAGAAAGCAAATCAAAAATGCTGTTTTTGATGGAGTGCTAAGAAGCAGTTGAACACAACAGTAACTAAAGCAGGATAACGCAAGCAGCAGGAAGATACAACAGCAAGAAACTCTACTGCACGCTGGACAGACTGCAAGCAAACACCCTGGGAAACATCTCTGACAAGTCTGAGTCCCACTCCGTGTACCTTTTAATATGTCCACTGTACTCCTCCTTTTCATATTACTATCCTGTGTTCCCAAAATCTCACTTCTTTACCCCAAAACTTGTACATCTCACCCTCACTGCTACCATCACCTCTTGCTGTTATGTCATTCACCTGCTGTCCTAAACACCAGGACCGGAAGGCATGTGCACTCGTATACATCCCACTCCCATCTTACTTTCCTCACCCTTCTCCTAACCTCTGGGAATATCTCCCCAAAGCCTGGTCCTCCAGTAGCTCACCCCCACATCAGGCATCCTCTTCTGGGAATAGCCACAATCCCCTCAATTTAATATCTGTCCCCGTGCTCCCAAAAACCACCCTCCCTTTTTCATGTGTGCTCTGGAATGCCCGCACTGTCTGTAATAAGCTCACCTCTGTCCATGACCTTTTTGTCTTCCGCTCCCTTAACCTACTAGCAATTACAGAAACCTGGCTTCAAGCAGCAGATTCTTCTTCTCCCACAGCACTTTCCTATGGAGACCTTCTCTGGACCCACTCACCCAGACCCAGTGGCCAGAAAGGAGGAGGTGTTTGCTTCTATCCCCACTGAGCACCTTTTTCAAGTCCTCCCTAACCCTCCCTCTCTATCCTTCTCTTCTTTCGAGACTCACTGCATCCGGCTGTTATCTCCCATTTCTCTGAGGATTGCAGTGATCTATCGGCCTCCTGGACTGGTGTCACGCTTTGATGATTTCTCCGCCTGGCTACCCTACTTTCTCTCCTCTGAACTACCCACTATCATTCTTGGAGATTTTAACATCCCTATTAATGTCAACAACCCGCCTACATCCCAAATCTTGAACTTAACCTCATCTTTTGCATTAGAACAATGTACACAGTCCTCCACTCACTCTGATGGGAATACATTAGACCTGGTTTTCTCCCATCTTTGCACTCCCTACAACCTCAGAAACACCCTCTTTCCTCTCTCTGATCACAATCTCATCACCTTCACATTGTCCTTGTCTTCAAACACCTATCCCTCCAAGCAGCAAACAATTACCAGCAGAAACCTTCACAACTTGAACCCTGCTCCTTTCCACTCTGCAACTGACCAACTCTATGACAGAATCTCTCCCCTGTCCTGCCCTGACCTGGCCACTGCTGTCTACAACAGTTTGCTTTCATCCACATTAGACTCATTTGCTCCTCTAACATGAAGCATCAGGCCCCAACCATTACAACCTTGGCAGACTGACGACACCAGATATCTAGAACGACATAGCGGTGCACTGGAGCAATTGTGGTGTAAAACCAAATCTCACCAAGCATTCACCCTATATAAATCTGCTTTCTTAACATACAATTCCTCCCTCCATACTGCCAAACAAGCCTACTTTGTCACTCATCAATAGCTTATCGTCCAGTCCTCGTCGTCTCTTCTCTACTTTTAACTCTCTACTTTCTCCACCTCCACCCAGTACCTCACTCACTGCTCACGAGATTGCAAATCATTTCAAAAAGATTGACACAATTCGTAGGGGCATTGCCACTGCACAGACATTCATCCCACTTAGCATACCTTATACTAAACCTCCCTCAACACTTTCCTCTTTTGACCTTGCTACTACCGAAGAGGTCACTAAGGTTTTCTCAGAAGCCCGTCTCACTACCTGCCCCCTGGATCCAGTCCCCTCACAACTACTATGGTCACCCTCTTCTTCCATCTTATGCTCCCTCACTAACATCTTCAATCTTTCCCTCTCTACTGGTGCCTTTCCCTCCCCTCGAAAGCATGCACACATCACTCCCATACTTAAAAAGCCCTCCCTGGACCCCACCAACCTGAACAACATAAGACCCATCTCCCTGCTGCCATTTACCTCTAAACTCCTAGAACGCTAAGTCAACAATCATCTGAGCTCCTACCTCACTGACAACAACCTTCTTGACCCTCTGTCTGGCTTTCGCTCACTACACTCCACTGAAACTGCCCTACTAAAAAACTCACTAAGGATCTACTAACAGCTAAAACCAATGGCCACTACTCCATACTCTTACTACTTGACCTCTCCGCGGCTTTTGATACGGTTGACCATCCCCTCCTCCTCAAAAAACTCCACTCTTGGCTCTCTCCTGGTTCTCCTCCTACCTATCGCAGCACTCCTTCACTCCCTCTTTCTGTAGGGGGTCCCTCAAGGTTCTGTCCTTGGACCCCTTCTCTTCTCCATCTACACCTCCCTTGGTCAGTTGATAAAGTCATGGGAGTTTAGGTACCATCTCTATGCTGATGACACACAAATCTTTCTACCCCTCACCTCTTCAGTCTCCTCTTGCATTACTAGCCTACTAAGTGACATATAGGCATGGATGTCACTCTACTTCATCAAACTCAATCTTTACAAAACTGAGCTCTTAGTATTCCCTCCAGCCCGTGCCCCCTCCCCTAACTTCTCCATCAAAATCAACAACACAATCATCAGTCCCTCCCCTCATGCCAGGGTACTAGGTGTAATCCTAGACTCCCATCTTTCCTTTAAGCCCCAAATCCAATCGCTGTCCAAATCTTGTAGACTTTACCTCCGCAACCACTAAGCAACTTATTCACTGCCTTGTTATAGCTCACCTTGACTATTGTAACTCCCTCCTCATTAGCCTACCCAATCGCAGGCTATCCCCTCTTCAGTCTATCATGAATGCTGCTGCCAGACTCATCGACCTTACTAACCGTTCTGTATCTGCCACCCCTCTCTGCCAATCCCTCCACTGGCTTCCCATTGCCCAAAGGATAAAATTCAACACATTAACAACGTATAAAGCAATTTATAACTCTGTCCCAAATTACATCACCGATCTGGTCTCTAAATATCACCCAAACCATACTCTCCGCTCCTCGCAAGACCTCCTGCTCTCTAGCTCCCTTGTCTCCTCCTCCCATTCTCGTCTCCAGGACTTTTCATGAGCTTCCCCCATCCTCTGGAACTCTTTACCCCAATTTATTAGACTATCGCCTACTCTGCTCACTTTTAGGCGATCTCTGAAAACCTCTCTTCAGAGAAGCCTATCCTGCCCTAAGCTAATAATGGAATCTTCTACTCTTCCAACCAGTCCATCCCCCACAGTTACTACCTTTTGTACCACTAGCCCCTCCCTCCTAGATTGTAAGCGCCAAGGAGCAGGGCCCTCCTATCACTCTTGTATTGAGCTGTATTGTTGCTGAATTGTCTCCCGTTATATTGTAAAGCGCTGATCAAACTGTTGGCGCTATATAAATCCTGTATAATAATAATATAATAATTCTTTCATACACAACGTGATGAACGCTGAAAGAAAGGCTTGGATTAAAATTAGAGTAAAGACAATACAGCCTCCCTGCTGAAGTGGATGGAAAGTTGTAATATTAATCTTATACAGGTTAATGGTCAGAGACTGTAGACTAGGTTGGAGAACCTCCTCTACTTGGGACTGAAATATTTAACAATCTACCTCAAGAATCTGTGAAGATAGATGAATTTCACTTTTTTAGAAGTATTATACGAGTTTTGTCTTCTGATACACAGATCATACAAGTGAAAGCAAACTCCTGAAAGACAGCATGTGTAATGTACTTTGTGTGATCAGGGTTGGAGGTGCTGGGCTGTCTGGGGTGGGTTTCCTGGCTTGTCTGGGTGCTTGGCTGTTGATTAGCTTAAGGTTAGCTGTACTGTTTAGGATAATGTGATCAAGCTCTAACCTAATCAGCGTGGGATGTTTATCCCAATGTGTAATTTGTTTTTATTGTTCATGTGGGGACTACCCATATTTCTGAAGTGTATAAAAACCTGTATTTTTGTTCAACAAATGGTTCCAGTTTTTGCACCTATGCTAGTGTCTCCTAGTCTTGGGTGCGATGCCCAGCTATAATACCTTGCTCCTATGTCCCAGTGGCAAGGAAGCAGCTCTGACTGAACCAAAAAGGGTGACAGGACAGTGCTCTTTGGATGCTGGGCCTCTTTATATGGCTAGGCTGTGAAACAAATCACATGTGGTACAGCCATACTCATGAGTAGCAGAATGTGTTTTGGGGTGTAGTTGCAAATATGCTTGTGATTTTTGTGAAAAAAAAAAAAAAAATTTCTTCATTTTCAAAATAATTGTGAGGGAAAATTACAAAATTCAAAAAAACTTGACATGCCACTTACTAAATACCTTGGCTAGTCTACTTTCCAAAAGAGGTCATTTGGGGGTATTTGGGCATGTTAGGGCCACAAAAAATGCCATCAGGTATGATTACATCATGATTTATTGATATTTAATGAAGGGCTACCATAGCTTGTAGACTAACTTACACAAAGATCAAATAATATGCACCGATTTGGGTTATTTTTTACCAAGGAAGTATAGCAGTATATATTTCAGGCAAAATGAAAAATTACTTATTTGCAAAATTTAACACAAAAAAAAAACTCTTCATAATTTTCAGTCCTTTTTCATTTAGATCGCAAAACAAATTCAATACAAGTACAGTGTTGACTGAGTAATCAAAGCCCGAAACATGGCCTGAGCCGGAAGGGGGTGAAAGTGCCCACTATCGAGTTCGTTAAGAATCATAGGTCGGCCATGATAGTATTGTAGAACAGTTACACGTTGCAGCAGTAAATATCTAGGAATGCACCTTTTAACTCACCATACCCTTTTAACTCACATTTCAAAAGAGCTGGTAATCTAAACTTGGGGACAGAAGACACCAGTACACAGGCATATACCAGAGCTGTAAATATCTAATTGAAGTTCTGGCAGGATGTCTTAATTTCTGCTAACCATAAACATCTACATATTATCACTCCCCTCTGACCCATCGTTAAACCATCACAAAATCCGTCAGTTCTGTCACCCATGGTTTGTAGGGCAATAAAACCCATTATGAAAACACTGCATTCAGTAAAAATGTTTTAACCTGGGCTAATAGATCATAAAGCATAG
Organism: Staurois parvus; assembly: GCF_062004578.1. Classification (NCBI taxonomy): domain Eukaryota; kingdom Metazoa; phylum Chordata; class Amphibia; order Anura; family Ranidae; genus Staurois; species Staurois parvus. The sequence goes on along the minus strand of NW_028318770.1, from coordinate 741,964 downwards.
TGAAAAAGTATACCTTATGGCACCATTCCAAGCTATAGATGAAAGTAAAAGGTTAACCCCACCGGTAAGTGAGAGGTGATCATGAGTCCGAGCTGTTCCAGTGTCAACCAATACAAGTAAAGGGATGAACGCTGCTCAAACGACCCCAGGAGTAGAATGTTGAGGAATGGCCTCAGCCGTGAGAGGTGTGACCAGTACAGCAGCTGAGGCCATTCCTCAACAGTGGACTCCTGGGGCTAATTAAGCAGCATCCATTCCACGGGGATCATAAAGCAGTCAGGCTTGAGGTGAGCTTTTGGAGACCCCCTGCCAAACTCTGAACAGGACCAAGACATCAATATTAGGCATATATTTGATTGGGGAATATAATGATCTACTAACTGCTAAAACCAATGGCCACTACTCCGTACTCCTACTACTTGACCTCTCTGCGGCTTTTGATACTGTTGACCATCCCCTCCTCAAAAAACTCCACTCTTGGCCTCCGTGACTCTGCTCTCTCCTGGTTCTCCTCCTATCACAGCGCTCCTTCAGCGTTAACTATAACTGTTTCCTCCTCTCTACTCCCTCTTTCTGTAGGGGTCCCTCAAGGTTCTTTCCTTTGACCCCTTCTCTCCATCTACACCTCCTCCCTTGGTCAGTTGATAAAGTCATGGGAGTTTAAGTACCATCTCTATGCTGATTACACAAATCTATCTTTCTTCTCCTCACCTCACCCCTTCAATCACCTCTCGCATTACTAACCTACTAAGTGACATATCGGTATGGATGTCACTCCACTTCCTCAAACTCAGTCTTTCCAAAACTGAGCTCTTACTATTGCCTCCAGCCTGTGCCCCCTCCCCTGACTTCTCCATCAAGATCAATAACACAACCATCAGTCCCTCCCCTCATGTCAGGGTGCTACTGTAGGTGTAATCCTAGACTTCCATCGGTTCTTTCTGCCCCAAATCCAAATCGCTGTCCAAATCTTGTAGACTTCACCTCCACAACATATCCAAGATATGTCCGTTCTTAACTTCTGAAACTACTAAGCAACTTATCCACTCCCTGGTTATCTCTCGCCTTGACTATTATAACTCCCTCATTGGCCTACTTCATCGCAGGCTATCCCCTCTTCAGTCTATCATGAATGCTGCTGCCAGACTCATCCACGTTACTAACAATTCCATATCTGCCACCCCACTCTGCCAATCCCTCCACTGGCTTCCCATTGCCGAACGGATAAAATTCAAAACATTAACAGCCATTTATAACTGCCCCAAATTACATCACCAATCTTGTCTCCAAATATCACCCAAACCGTACTCTCTGCTCCTCACACAACCTCCTGCTCTCTAGCTCCCTTATCTCCTCCCATGCTCATTTCCAGGACTTCTCCAGAGCTTTCCCCATCCTCTGGAACTCTCTACCCCAAGTTCAGACCATTGCCTACTCTGCTCACTTTTAGGCAATCTCTGAAAACCTCTCTTTCAGGGAAACCTATCCTGCCCTCAGCTAAATAATGGAATCTTCTACTCCTCCTACCAGTCCATCCCCCGAAGTTACTATCTTTTGTATCACTAGCCCCCCCCTCTTAGATTGTAAGCGCCAAGGAGCAGGGCCCTCCTAACCCTCTTGTATTGAACTGTATTGTTGCTGTATCGTCTCCCGTTATAGTGTAAAGCGCTGAGCAAACTATTGGCGCTATATAAATCCTGTATTAGAATAATACTGAACAAAATTAAAACCATACATGACTAAGCTATAGTATACAGAAGGTGAGACGGCAGTCAGATACCTCCTGGGTGACTGAGTCTATCCAAGATGCCCTGTGTTAAGGATCCCTGGACATAAAATTCAATGCTGAATAATAATTACCAGTTTCCAGAATGGAACCTGTACATATTTGAAGATATTAATATTAGTATAACACTGTCTAAGAGGGCCAAGATCCAGTCAGTGACCTCCATGACCATTCCTCAGCCCCTTAATTAGCCAGATGGTCTCTGACAACCTCCTTGATATCAGAGAAAAGGAGACTGCTCCTGAAGTTGATAGCTCCTGTACCATCATGCAAATTTAGACCGGTCACATTATGAGAGCCAATATAACACCTTTTTCATTGACTGAAATCCGATGAAACAGGACTTGGAATTATTCTCAACCCTTTATCCTCATGTTGCTTGATGTCTGTTACTTTGTAATATCTTTGTTTTGTAATATTTTATTTGCACCATTTTTACCTCATTAAAACTATTTTGAAAAGTGCTAAAACTCTCTAACGCCCTAATGCAAACTAAAAATCCCTGTCTCTTGAAGAGTGCTGCTGTAGTATCAATCTCTGAATATACCTGTCTCTTGTGGCAGTGTGCGTAAAGACATTTATTCTAAAATCAAGATTATTGCCAAGCTTGTGAAATTTTCCTGCTTTTCGGTAAGAGCAGGTGGTGGCAAATTAAAGAGTTAATTGCTTAGTCAACTTAACCCAGTGACAATCGATCAGTCTGTTGGCACAGATTATTTTATGCAGGGTGAGGCCCAGAGGGGCACTGTTGTCTAGGTGACAGCATGGTGTGATCTTGACCAGTCTGGTTACAGGATGGTGAAAAGGGCAGTGGTTTGACACCATGTTCGTTACACCAAGTAAGCGGATCACTGAGCTCAATCAGGTATTGTGGGCCGCAAGTTGCTACTGCTGTAAACGCACAGTAAGAGGCCAAGCAAACAGCCTGAAGTCACAGCAAGCGCTCAATACCAAGGGCATAGAACTTGGCACCCTGGGCAGGGGGTGTTAAAATGGGCTTCTGCTTCCATTTACTGTAATCAGGGGTCTTTCATTTAGGCTGAAATAAAAAAACCAAAAAAAAAAAAACCAAAACACAAAAACGCTTCAGTGTGAACAGCACTGTGTGCTGTCATGTGCAGAATTTTCATAGGCGTTTGATAAGCGTCGAAAACGCTTCCCAAACGTCTGTCTGACGCCTGCTGACAAAGCTAGTGTGAAAGTAGCCTAAGAGAAGAGAAACAAAGTTGTAATGAAATATAAACAGAAGGAAAATTGAAAGTTTCAAACTTGACAAAGCCCTCGATTGTGCGCCACCTAGTGAACATATGCGGTATTGCATCTAGAAATGTGCCTGACGCGACTCAATGAGCTTGTTAAACGACTGAGGACTGACAGGTCTAGATTGGTTGAATCTAGTCTGCCTGAATGTTCTGCATCTGCTGGTAGACTCATTTCTTAGTAAATCAGGGCCCATGAGTCAAGTGGTAGGAAGGATTTGTTTAATGACTTTGGGCTCTTGTCAGCAAGCGTTCAATAGCAATCCAAGCCCACTTCAGCTTTCAAACCAAGGGTTACTGAAACTGTTTAGCTACACTGTGTGCACAATTACTAGGCAAGTTGTATTTTTGAGGATTTAATTTCACTATTGAACTACAGTGCTCTCAGTCAACCCAAAATGTTTAATCTCAAACCTGCATGAAAAAAGTAGAAAAAAAACAAACTGATATTTTGGCTCTCTTAGGATATGAGCTATGTGTGTACAATTATTGGGCAATTATTAGTGTGCAGAATTATTATGCAACTAAAAAAAAACACTAAATTTTACCAGTTTTTTTCATCTGTTAAAGTGAAAATAATAAAAATCACAATTTACAAACATTTTATCAATGGAGTGTCAGTTTCTTGATCTGTTGTCTATCAACTTTTTGTGCAGCAGCAACCACAGCATCACAGACACTATTCAGAGAGGTGTATGGTTTCTTTCACTGTAAATATCCCATTTAAGAAGGGCCCACAAGTTCTCAAGGGTTTAGGTCAGGTGAGGAAGGGGGCCACACAATTCTTTTATCTTTAAGGCCTTTACTGGCTAGCCATGCAGTGGAGAACTTTTATGCTGGACAATGATCCATCACATGCATCAATGTCATGTTTTTGAAAGATGCAGTCTCTTTCTGTACCACTGCTTGAAGAAAGTGTCTTATAGAAAATGGCAGTAGGTTTGGGAGTTGATTTTGAGATAATCTTCAACCCAAAAAGGTCCAACTAACTCATCTTTAAACACCAGCTCATACCAGTACCCCACCTCCACCTAGCTGGTGCCTGAGTCGAAGTGGAGCTCTGTGCCTGTTACTGATCCAGCCATGGATCCATGCATCTGGTCCATCAAGAGTCACTTATCACATCAGGCCATAAAACCTTTCAAAAGTCTTCAGATATTTCTTGGCCCAGTCTTTACATTTCAACATGCGTCTTGTTCAGTGGTGGTCAGACTTCAGCCTTCCTTACCTTGGCCGTATCATAGCACTGAACATTTTGCACTTCTGGGCACTCTAGGTAGGTTGCAGTCCTGGAATATGACAGCACTGAAGGATAATGGGTTCCTGGTAGCTTCACATTTGATTCTTAAATCTTTGGCAGTTAATTTGCGTCTTCATCAACAAGTTTCTTGTGACTCAGTTGACTATTTGCAACAAAACATTTGATGGTTCTGTGATCATGCTCCAATATCTTAGCAATTTCAAGAGTGCTGCATCCCTCAGAGTTTGACTTAAGAGTTAATTAAATCTTTTTTGGTCCATTTTGCCTGAGGAAAAGAAGCTGCCCAGGTGTGCACACCTTCATATAGGGTGTTTATCTCCTTAGCCCACACCCTCGCTAATTACCTGATATGCTTAAACCCAATAAGTTTATACAGCTTGGAATTTAACATGCATAAAAATTATGATTTGGTCAAAATACTCACTTGCCTAAAAATTGTGTACACAGTGTATATCTTTTGAAGAAGTCCCTATGGAACAAAAGATGTCATGTCATTTTAATTTGAACACAAACACTATGGCTCACCTTGTTGGCAGATAAAGACCTGTACTAAAGCTTCCAAAAATCTGGACCTAAAAAATGCAAAAAAAGGAAAAAAACCACAATGTAATTTAGTCATGGACCCAGTAAAAAAATAAATAAATAAATAAATATACTTTTGTACAAAGTTAACCTCTTGCCATCAGTCTCCTGTAATGATCAATACAGTATAACAGGTTAGGGGGTGGGGTAGCCCGGTAAGCCCATCATACAATATTTCACAGCTCCAATGTAACGCTAGAAGCTTTTGGACAGGAGGAGAGAGCAAAAAAAGATGACCTTTTTGTGTACTACTGTATCCTATAGCAGAATGTCATGCAAGCTGCTAAATACAAAATTTGAAAAGTAGAACTACAAGCACTGTCCCATGTGCAACTCACGTTCAATGCCTCAACACCATCACACTCTAACAAAGTCCTCGTTCACACTCACTTTTATACCTTCTCCGTGACACAGTTTATATACATATCATGGTAAAGGGTTAATCATAATGGCCCTTTACATTTGTGATTGCATATCATTGGCCACAGTGATCACACGGTAAACAGGGGTCATCCACAGTTTTGACAGTTCTCCTTCCCTAACACAGACATGGAATGTGAGAGAAGAACAACCAGTGGTTCCTGCACAGTGAGTCAGCATTTAAAACTTATTTATTGTGCCCATCAGTGCAGCCACTTCTGTCCCAGTGTCCCCATCACAGCAGTGTGTCAACACAGGCAGTGTACACAAGGTCTAAATAATTGTATTTTTTCTACATACTTACCTGTAAAATCAATTTCCTGTAGTACATCACAGGACACAGAACAGGCTATTCATGACTATGTGGGTTATATGCCATAGGTGAATGGACACTGGCCGACCAGAGAGGAAGTCCTCCCCTATATAGCCACACCTACACAGGAAATACTTCAGTTTTTGTAGCAACTAATGAAATTCCGGAAAGAGGGGAGGGACCTCTGTGTCCCATGATGTACTCCAAGAAATGGATTTTACAGGTATGTAGAAAAAAAAAATCCAAAGTTTTCTTTATCATACATCATGGGACAGAGAGTAAACCATTCATGACTATGTGGGATGTCCTAAAGCAATAAACTGAGGGGTAGGTGACATCATAATAGCCACCACCATTAATCTCCCAGGACCTATTCAGTTGTTCATAATACGCCGTTGCTAAAGGCAGAATCCAACGTGGTTCTGACAACCACCTGGTAGAATCTTGTGACTGTATGGACCAAAGACTATGTAGCGTCCTTGCAAACCTGTTCAACAGCGGATAGCCCAAGATGCCCCCACACTCCTGGTAGAGTGCGCTTTCACCCGAAACGGTGGGACTTTAACCTTCAAATCATAGGCTTGAATGGTTAACTGGTGTATCCAATGAAAAATAGTTTACCTGAATGCCGCCTGCCCTTTCTGGGCCCCCTGTGTAAATCCAGACCACTTGAACTACATCTAGAGTAGGCAGTGCTCTCCCCTGCCGACTATGGACCAGGAAGTGAAAACTAAACCACTCTAAGCAGGAAGATGGATGAGGATGTACAAAGTACCAATCAAGGAGTGAGAATGGATCGAAAAAGAGCTGAAAAATGACACTAAAAATGGTACCTTAAGTGTTACTAAACCCAGGACCCTGAATTCAATATACCTGATCTCCCACAGTACACAGAACATGGAAGTGCAATTATTTTAGTAAATCTGCTAAATACCCTTTCTCATCAGCAGTCTTATGACTTATCAAAGTCCCGCCGAATGCATGTTAAAGCTTGTAGGAGTTTTCATTCTGCTCTAGGAAGATGGGGGACCAATAACCTCTGTCTGGACAGTGTTGATATCATGTGATTAGCACAGGGCCACTATCCCAAGAAAAACCAAAACTAGCAAAATGCCAAACTAAGCATGTGCAGAGTGACTCCACACACTGTCTTATCAGGAGATAAGAGGGGGACACTGGAAGAAGGGGAGGATCAGATTAGTCAGGATAAAACATACACAATGCGGATTAACCCCTTAGGTTCCACAGTGAGTATACCAAGCATGCTTTACTGCATATACAGACTGATTTTACTATTGTGGGTTTAGTAACACTAAGGTCAATTTAATTTCCCCTCTCAAATGGAATCAGGAAAAACCTTACGATCACATTTCCGTGGGTGCCACTTCCTGACCTCCTGCCAGGCAAATAAGATTTCTAGGTCCTGTAATGGAAGCTACCTGAAGCCCATTTTCTAGTGCTCAAAAATGAGAAAACAGTACCCAAGACCCCCCTCCCCCCTTTCTTACCAGACCTGGGCTTAAATAGTCAAGCCTTCAATCCTAGCAATCGCATACAGGATACATTGGACCCAAGACAATAGGTCTGGGTGGACTGGAAATTTTCAAGGGGTGTCCCCTGCCAGCTGCACTAGGTAAGTGTATCAAGCGCTCCTGGGCTAGGCTACCACTATTAGTGTTACCTCGTTCCAGACCTTGCACAAAAGACACGGCAACAGTTGAATCGGGGGTAGTCATAGATTAGGAGGAGGTGTTACCAGTGCATCTACCCCTATTACCAGTGGGACACAACCTGTCTAACCTGTTGTAGAACCTGGAAGTCAGTAGGTCCACATCCAGAGCTCCCCATCGTGGGCAGACTGCCGAGAACATCTCGGGATGCAGGGACCATTCTCCCAGTATCAGATGCTGACCTCTGGGGGGAAAAAAAAAAAAAAAAAAATACATGTCAGGTTTCCTATACCTGGAATATGTACTACCGACAGACAGCACATGCTGTTCTGCCCCAGACAAAATGTGGTTCATCTTTTCCTGAACAGCAAGACTCCTGATGCTGCCTTGCTGGTTGATGTACATCACTGCTGTGGTATCGTCCAACTGAACACTGACCACAACCTGTGCAATGGGTTTGTCCAATAATCCAGAACCAGGTGTACCGCCTGAAGAAATTCAAGAGCAGTATTCCCTCCTGTGGAGAAAGTCTCCTGAACGGTAGCCACCTTTAACTCAGCCCCCAACCAGAGAGACTGGCATTGATGGTTACCATCTTCCGTATTACTGAAATGAAAAATCACCCCTTCACCAGACACTGAACCACCAATTCGGACTTTGCAATACGCCAGGGACAAAGCCCTCTGCCAATCCAAAGCTTGGACCTTCATGATCCAGACAATGTTCCTTTACAAAAGTCCTGGAGTGGAACTGCACAAAGGAAACCGCTTCAATGTAAATACCATTTACTCATGCAGAGATGTACTGAAAGATTCCTTTTGCTTCTTATATTTTGCTTTAAAACTTTAAACAGACTGCTCCCTGAGGAAAGGAACATTAAGGTATTATGAGACTGACACCACTCAGTGTCCTCAGAAAACCCAGCACCAGGGCTAGAAGCTTTGCAAACACTCAGAGGGCTGTGGCAAGCCCAAAGGGAGGTGCCTCCCAAAAAAAACAAAAACAATTCTTTATTGCAATTCCAGAAACCCTTAATAAGCCTAAAAAAAGGGTACATGAAGATGTGTCATTAAGAACTATGAACACACAAAATCTCTTGCAGAGAAGCCAATCTGATTCCATCCATCCAAAAGAGGACATCTAGACTTATGTCTAGTGCCTTGAGATCGAAGATAGACCACACATCCCTGTTTGGTTTTGGGCATGCGAACCAGTCGAGTGTTTGAAATCACCTCAGAATGCCCTAGCATCCTCTGCCCAAGATACTTCTCGAAAACACAGCCATCTCAGACTCTAGTGGGGAAAAGCTTAGAACAACTGGTATTCCCAGGCAGTCTCCCCTCCAAGTACTAACCAGGGCTGACTCTGCTCAGCTTTCAAAATAAGATGAGATCAAGCGAGTTCAGGGTAATGCAGCCATAGCTTATCGCAGCTCCACCACCAGGAATAGCTGCAATGCCAGACAAACAGTGGCCCAGATATTCCGACACCAAGGGTTACTCATAAAATGCGGCCACCACCAGAATTTCCCCGCCCCCCCCCCAAGTCTACTTCACCTGATGGCAGTGCAGCTGCCTCCCTCTTTGGGGATCTTTAAGTCAAAAAGGCAACAACTATGTTGTCACCTTACTATGAAGTCCCGGGATATAGGTCCATAGCCATCTTGGTCTACAGGTATGTCATCACGCAGGCAAGAAAGCATGCAGCTATGTTGGTATAGGTATGTAAGTATGCAATTTATGCAAGTAAAAATATGCAGTTTAAGTACACCTGCAAGTATGCAGTTTGTGCAAATAGGCATGTATGCATGATGTTCATGCAAGTATAAGTATGCAGTCTTTGGAAGTATGAATGTACATACAATGGGAAAAATAAGCATAGAACATGTCACCATTTTTCTCAGTAAACATTTCTAAAGATGCTATTGACATGAAAATTTTCACCACATGTTGGTAAGAACCCACGCAATCTATACAAAGAAACCAAAACAAATACGTTGAGAAATTATGTTGTGTCATAAAATGGAACAAGGAAAAGTATTGAACGCTAACTAAAATATAATACTTTGTACAAAATCCTTTGTTGGCAATGACAGCTTCAAGACTCCTCCTGTATAGGGAAATTAATCGCATGCATTGCTCAGGTGTGATTTTCGCCCATTCTTCCACACAAACAAAACTTCTTCAAATCTTGAAGGCTCAGTGGGCCTCTGAACTCTAATCTATAGTGCTTTCCATAGATTTTCTGTTGGATACAAGCCAGGCAATTGGCCAGGCCATTCTAGCAGCTTTAAATTTCTTTGATCACAAAACACAAAGCCAAGGAAACTCCATTGCTTTCATAGTCTTGCTGAAATATACACCAGTTTCATCACCTTGGTAGATGGCAGCAGATTTTTAACAAGAATGTCTTGGCACATTTTTCCATTCATCCTTCCTTCAATGATATGAACTTTGCCAGTACCGTATGCGAAAAACAGCACCACACGATAAATGTTCCCACATCCAAACTTCAATGTTGGTATGGTGTTTTAGGGGTGATGTGCAGTTCCATTTCACCTCCAAACATGGTGTGCATTATGGCATCTAAAGAGTAAACTTTTGGTCTCATCTGACCAGACTGTATTCTCCCAGCATTTCACGGACTTGTCTAAATGTTGTGGCGCAAACTTTAAACTAGCTTCAACATGCTTTTTCTTTAGCAATGGAGTCTTGTGTGGTGAGCATGCATACAGGCCATGGCGGTTGAGTGCATTACTTGTTTTCTTTGAAATATTTGTACCTGTTAATTCCAGATTAATTCTTAAGCTCTTCACAAAATAGTCCCTGGCTCTTTGATAACTCTTCTGATAAGACTTCTCTCCTCTGTTAGAAATATTGCGAGGAGCACCTGGTCGTGGACAGTTTATGGGGAAATGTTTTCCACTTATGGTTTATGGCCCTAACAGTGCTCACTGGAACATTCAGAAGTTTAGAGATCCTTCTGTAATCAATGCCATCAGTATGAACAATAAGGTTGCAAAGGTCTTAAGAGAGCCCTTTGCTTTGTGTGACACCTTGGTAATGAGACACCTTTTTACAGGCCATCAGTTGAAACTGAACCAGGTGATATTCATTTGCACTGACAAGGGGCAGGATTGTTTTCCAATTAGTGAGAATTTAGCTGGTGTCTGCTTTCCATGCCTTTTTGCACCTCCCTTTCTTCATGTGTTCAATACATTTTCCCTGTGGCATTTCATTTTATTACACAACTTAAATTTCTGAAATTATTTGTTTTTTTGTATGTATGGACTGAATCGGTTGTTTCCAACGTTTGGTGAAAAATTTTAAGTCAATAGCACCTTTAGAAATATATTTAATGAAAAAAATGGTGACAATACTGTACTTATTTTACCCGCCGTATGCAAGTTATGCATCAAGTAGGTACTGTATGTATGAATGCAGCCCAAACATCAAGTAGGCATGTACGAATCAAACAACCAAAGCAGGGTTGTCACCTCCAATTCCACAATGGTAATGAGTTAAAAATTTGATAACACTATAAATATTAATTTGAGAAAAGGCGCTACTCGTGCCAATTGTTACAATGAATATTACTCAGAATTACAATACTAAGTGTTAAACATTTACTTTGATATTTTTTATGTTGAAGTGTCCACATAAGAAAAAAGTCAATATAGTAATTCCACACAGTGACTTTCCATACCATGTGGCAAAAAACAAAACAAAAAACAAACAAACCACACAACAAAAAGTGATACCATAAACCAAATGCGCTCACCACATGCAGCGAGTAATGGCTTCCCAGATATTTAATATCAGAAGACAAATATTCCACTACATCATAGGGACCAGTGTCTCTCCACCATAGCAATTTCTTGAAAGCAGGGCGTAACAGCCAGCACACTCAGAAAAAGAGGCTTCTATAGTGCAGCATGTTTATATAAAATCCAGCAAAGTATAAGGAATAAATATATTGCACTCACATGCTACAGTGCCAACAGCACTTTCATTGGGTATAGGAAGAACCAAATACAGTTAGCTTCCTGATAATGTGATTCTGCAAAATGCAATGAGGCTCAGGCATTGCCGTCACTTCAAATCCGTTCTGTACGTCACTTCCAATGGTTGGATCCGATCGGTGGAACGCATGTTGACTCAGATAGCAAGCAGCAGTGTGGGGTATTTGGTTCTTCCACCAGGAGAATTACCAGAGACAGTCAGACTTTTGAAAGAAATACTGCAAATGTAAAACTTACCATTCCCACCACAGGACTCTGAATCCTAACAGGAGTCCAATCTTCACCCATCATGGTGGGCCTACTCATGCAGACCTTCAAGGACTCTGTCCCCTTTGAACTGGGGCCAATGTCTCAGACCTGTACAGCACCGTTCTGGAAAGTGCCTTGGTCAGTATTTTAATGTGCAGTGTTCCGGTACGCAGGGTCCAGCGCTGTAAGGCTGCATTACAGGCAAAACCACAAGGATTCTTCTTATCCAGCGAGGCTTGGGTACCCAATCCTCTTTGTCTTACAGCTTTCCGAATGGATCCAATTAAAGTCCAGGATTCTCAGAAGGAACCATTCTGGATCTTCAAGTATGCTCCAAGAACACATGCAACACTTCAGTGACCATGCACCTTACAGACACTAGCAAAAATAGCAAAGTACTTCCTGTGTAGGAAGGGTTATATAAGGGAAGACTTCCTCGGATTGGTCAGCCAGCATCCGTTCACCTATAGGTTACATATAACCCACAGTCATTAATAAGCTGCTCTGTGTCCCTTGATGTACGATAAAGAAAATGCTTTACCAGCAAGGAGGCATTTCATATCCTCAGTATGACCAACAAGAGCAGCAGGGAGCTTTGTATTTTTGCAGCTTTGCGTAAGCCACTGAAGCCCTAGTAGTGTGCGCTTTTAGATCTTGCAGCAGAGAGCTGCATGATCCTTTAACATTCCATGATGGTTGCTGTAATCCACCTAGCTAAGGTATTTTTGGATGCCCGATTACCCGGATACAGAACAAATAAGGCATCTGATTACCTGAGCCATTTTGTGATCTCAAAGTATCTTAATAAACACCTCCTCCTTACTGTTGGAAGGTGAACTACAGATAGAAGGCAATATTATATCTTGCAACTTATGGGATGTCCAAAACCACTTTTGGCATAAATCCAGGGTCTGTTTTCAGGATTACTCTGTCATCCATGTTCCTTAGAAAAGGCTCTGACCACATTTCTCTTATTCTGCGGGCTGTAGTGAAAGCCAAGAAGGTAATCTTAAGCGATAAGCACAGTGAGACCTCCTCTAGAGCCTCAAATGGGGGCTTGATGATACCCCTTAACAGTACAATAAGTCCCAACTAGGACAATTCCAAGACTTCAATGGCTTTTTATTCACAGCCCTACAGAACCTGGAAATTGCAAAGTTCACTCAAGATACATGGACAAGGCTGCTATCTGCACTTTCAAGGTACTAAGAGCTAGCCCTTTGTCAGCTCCTTGCTGAAAGAATTCTAGAATAGCTGGCATATCCATACTGAGATAACCATTTTCTATGCACCAGGAGGTAAAACTTCCTTCACATCTTGTAAATGGCTCTGCTCCCTTGTTTCCTAACGCTCAACAGTGCCGCTATGACCTTATCGGAGAGACCTTTTGACTTTAAGACTTCAGATGCCAGGCTATCACAATTTGAGCTTTCCTGGGTCATTGTGATAACGGGCCTTGAAGGATCAAGTCTTCTCTGTGAGGGAGGCGCCAAAGCCCTAAGCCTGATAATTTTACCCTGGCATGTTAACTGACCACACCTCTGCCTGCAACCTGTACCAAACCTGACCTACCTATGAACCATGTTCCTGCCTACTGCCAGTACCAATACTTTGGCATTGCTGACCATGTATCAGGCTGCTGCCTGCGCAATCTTTGGCTGTGCCGACGACCTGTGCCTACTGCTTGTACTGACTATGGACAGTATTTTATCTGTTGCTGACCACATCCCTGCCTGCACCTGCTCTCCCCTGTGGACAACAGCACTAAAACCAAAAGGTAATCTTTTGTTGACTGTTTGCTCAACAGAATACATTTTGGGGTGTAAATCTTGGTATGTCCATGCTGTGTGTTAGAAATCTTATAAATTGACGACACTGCAAAAAAATTATTTCCACAGTTTCCAAAAATGTGGAAAAACACTAAAAGCTCAAAAAACTCATAATGCCTCATAGAATATACCTTGGGGTGTTTGCTTTCAAAAATGTGGTAATTTTGTGGGCGTTTCCACTGTTCTGGTGCTCCAGGACCTTCAAAAATGTGATAAGTAGTCAGGAAGGTAAATGTGTAATTTATGCACCTAGAATGCCTGAAGGTTTCCTTGGATGTTGGGTCTCTATGTGGCTAGGCTGTGAAAGTCTCACATGTGGTATAGCCATACTCAGGAGCAATAGCAGAATGTGTTTTGGGGTGTAATTGCAAGTATGCCTAAGCAGTGTGTGAGAAATACCTTAATATGACAACTGTGCGTGGAAGAAAAAAAAAAAAATTCTCATCTTCCGAATTGTGGGAAAAAATTACAAATTTCACCATGCCTCATTAAATAAATACTTTTGACTGCCTACTTTCAAAAAAAGGGGTAATTTGGGGGTGTTTGTACTGTCCTGACATTTCACGGCCTCAATAAATTAGCTAGGCAGTCAGGACTGATCAATTTTCAAAGATATAGCGTAGCTGGTAGACTTTCACATGGACTAAATAAATTACACTGATTGGAGTTATTTTTACCAACTATATGTAGCCGTATTAATTTTTGTCACACTATAAAAAATAACCAAAGAGTGATTAAATACCACATATTTGTGTAAAATAAAAAAAAATTTTTTTTGGTACAGCGTAGCATGACTAATTGTCACTGAGCACTGAAAGCTGAAAATTGGCCTGGGCAGGAAGGGGATAAAAGTGTCCAGTATCAAGGTGGTTAACAGTGTAATGGGTTCTTTACGGTTAGAACAGCAAGGATGTGGAACTCCTTTCCACAAACATGTGGTATCGGCAGAAAGTGTCAACAATTTCAAAAAACCTTTTGATAGGCATCTTAGAGTAGCATGTGTTGTCAGGGCCCAGGACTTGTTATTTGCAGCTTAACAATCATGGCAAAACCACACCACGGTTTATGCGCAATTGAAAATAATGGCGCCTGAACCTGCATTTTGTGATCACATCTATTCTGCTGCAATCCCAAAACACCCAGGTGTTAATGGAGCTGTCCTGGTTCACACATGCAATTCAGGATTCATTTTGAAACTCCAATTCACATGACAGGCTAAAATATTGTGTTCCTACTGAGGCGGTTCACACACATTGTGTTTTGGAGTGCCAATCTGAAGGGTCCTGTGCGAGTTTGTAGTGGTGCAGAGTGAAAAAATCTGGTGAAGCTCTGCATAGAAACCAATCAGCTTCCAGGTTTTATTACTGAAGCTTAATTGAACAAGCTGAAGTTAGAAGCCGACTGGCTGCCATGCATAGCTGCACCAGTTTTTGCACTCTCCACTTTTAGTAAATCAACCCCCATGTCTCCAGCTAAGGGTTATGATCTCCCACTGTCTGCCCTATGTTGCAGCACATGGCAATACTGCAGAGAATATTCCCTTGCAGATGTTTCCCTTCAACTTGACAATAAGTCAATAACCCAAATGAATACCTATATTTTTTTGACAGATGTACAATATAAGGCTTTAAATTGGTACACCATTTTCATAGCAAACCTTGCTGTTTGGTAACAGGCTGAAAAGCAAAAAAGCTTTCTTGAAATCATTGTACATATTAGTTTGTCAGTAAAGTCTCCAGCCTGCATGCAATTGCCATTTCCTAGCTGACTAGTAATTACATTATCTGAAACCACTCTGATTTGCTTGTAATCAGAAGGGGCAAGTGACAGTTGATAGCCAGCAGCCACACACAGAGTTGGCTTCTGAAGCTATAAAAGAGGGACTTGAATGAATGTAGCATGGGACAACATGCTGCTGTGTTTGTTTATTTTTTTTTTTTTCTTTAAACATTGTGGGCAGCTATAACTTGGGGTCGACTACTGCCTCTCTGAAGGGGGATTTTATAAACTAATCTCTAGCACAGTAGGTCAGGTTTAAGATTATTAAGGTGAATAAAGTGAAGATTTTTTTTTTTCTTTAGCTCTCACTGGACAAAGGTCTAAAAATCTCAAATTCTTAAACATGCATACAGCTGCACATTTTCAAAGACATCTGACATCCACAGCTATCCCAGATCCTTTCCTGCTGAAGCCATAGTTTAGGGTCTAATATTTTACTACTACTTTTGTATTTGGGGAATGGGGCTAATGGTAGATCTTGTACTACAGTTATAAAAAGAGCCAATCAGATCACAGGTGCAATACCAGGCTCCTGTAGACTCAAGTACACCAACTACCCATATAACATGAGAAAAATGCAGATTCAAGTTTTAGAACAAGAAAAAAAAAAAAAAAAAAAAAAACACACGACAAGACAAACTACTTACATCTGCTGAAGGCCACAAATCCTTTATAACCATCTGAATTCGATTCACTACTTCCCTTCTCATAGCAACTTCTTCAGGTCGAGGAGATATGAAATCATGAAAATCTATGATTTCTTCATGCAATCTAAAAGTTAAAACTTGTCATTAGAGAGCTTTTACAATTGGAAACCATATGCATGGGGCAATTTGAGGAGGGCTGTTAAGATCCACCAAGTACTTTCTATCTAGCCATCTCTGGCCTCAATAGGGTAAAGGAATGCAAGGAATTGGGGAGAAAGCTAAAAATATAGCTGCACATTTTTAAAGCATCTGAGATCCGATATTTCGTTTTCATATTTTCATTTGAAATTTATTTATATTTGTGAGATGGGGCTAATGGTAGATCTTGTATTACAAGAGTAATAAGAGCCCATCAGATCACCGGTGCAATGCCAGGCTCCTACAGCCTCAGTACACCATCTACCCATACCGGCTTAAGCTAACACTACACCATTTCAACTGTGGCATCACAATGCAAAGCATTGTCCTGTAGAATCTCAGTGCACAGTCTTCACATACCTCCCATACTAGCAGGCAGTTCGAGGCAGGAGCTGAAGCACGTCACCAGCACATGTTCCAGAGGTGAATTTGGCCTTCAATTTTTATTTGTTTAAGCTTTCTAAAATAACACCAGTGCTGCATCATGATAAAAACGTATGCCAGCATACTTTTGTCAACACACAGAGCACCACAAATCAGGGTTTAGCATTTAGTTTCATAGTTGGCTGAAAAAAAAAAAAAAAAAAAAAAAAAAAAAAAGAAGTCCATCCAGTTAAACCATTAAAAAAAAAAAAAAAAAAAAAAAGTATAATCCTACACCCACAGTTGATCAAGAGGAAGGCAACAAAACCAGCAAAGCATGATCCAATATGCTCCTGCGGGGGAAAGAAAATCCTTCCTGATCCGCTGAGAGGCAATCGGATATTCTCTGGATCAACTCTACCTATAAATAGTAACCAATTATATTCTGTGTATCCAAGAAAGAATCCAGGCGTTTAAAGCAATCCAAAGAGCTGGCCAGAACAAACTCTTGAGGAAATCTATTCCACATTTTCACAGCTCTTACTGTAAAGAAAGCTTTCCATGTTTGGAGATTACATTTCAATTCCTCCAGACATAAAGAGTGCACACTTGTCCTCTGATGACCTCAAGGTGAATAAAAACACTGAGTTCAGTATATGAACCACTGATTTATTTATACAGGTTGATCATAACTCCCTTAATCTCTTCTCAAGAGAGAATACATTCAGTAAATTGTGGGAGGATCGAGATTAGGGGATCGAGATTAGGGGATCGAGATTAGGGGATCGAGATTAGGGGATCGAGATTAGGGGATCGAGATTAGGGGATCGAGATTAGGGGATCGAGATTAGGGGATCGAGATTAGGGGATCGAGATTAGAGGATCGAGATAGAGATATATATAGAGGTGTAGACCTGAAAGAGGTGTAGACCCTGAGGATTTTTAGGTGAAAGAGGGGGACAGAAGAAAAGGAGAGAGAGGAAAATGAATAAGAGAAAAGATTTAAAGGACATTCCTCTGGAGGAGCGGAAGTTTTTTTGTTTTTTTTTTCCCACTTTCCCCTCCCAACTGACCAGGCACTTTAACAAATAACAAAACGAAAAATAAAACGTCAAAAAGGAAGGCGGCCCAAAGGTCTCTCAAACAAGTTCAATTAAAAAATATATACCTTCACAGGAAAAATGTACACCTGAGAGACAAAACAGGAATAAATGGTAGTGGTGAGATGGAATATAGTATTGGAGAATGTTCTAGACTATCCCTAGGAATGGAGAATACAGAAGAAGAACAAGAGAAGAGCTCACAATTTCCCACTAAAACAGAAATAGCAGAAATGTTCAAAGAATTAGAAAAATCTATAAAACAAGTAATGGTGAAATTACATAAAGATCTGTGGCAGATATTGTCAAGAGTGTAAGAGACTCAGGAAAAATTAGAAAAACGTGCCCAAGTTATACCTGTCTTGGAAAAAAAGATGATATGAGAAAAGAACAAAGAAATCGGCTATATAAAATGGAAGATCAGGAAAATAGGGATAGAAGACGCAATTTACGAATACGAGGTCTCCCAGAGATCCCCCAAGGAGATCTGCAGGAAATAAGGAAAATGCTTGATACAATATTGGATAGAGTCCCACCAGAGCCATTTAAATTCGATGGAGTTTATAGAATAGGAAGAGTCCAACAACAAGAAGGCAAAAAGGGAAACCCAAGAGACACAATTGTACAATTTCATTATTACCGAGATAACGAGATTTGGAAAAAGGTAAAAGGAAGAGCATTAATAAAATATGGGGAAGTAAACATTCAGATTTTTGCTGATCTTGCAGCAGAAACATTGATAAGAACTTTAATACCACTATTAGAACAAATGAGAAAGCAGAATGTTCAATATAGATAGGGATTTCCAGCTTATTTGATCGGAAGGAAAAATGGACGATCAGCAAGATTGAAGTTTCCTGAAGATTTGAGAGACTTTTGTGAGACTTGAATTGCAGAGAATAAATATCTCAGATTGGGAGGAAAGTAATGAGGAGATATGTGAGCTGGAAAAAAAGGTGGCAGGCCTCAGAGGGGACAGTGTATAGAAGGGAGTGAGGGAGAGAGAGAGAGGAAGGAGAAATAGAAGGGGGCTTGTGGTTTTTTTTTTGTGTTTTGCTCTCCCATTTCTGCTAAATAGTTTTTTCCACTCCTCCTCTTCATGTCTCCAGGGGGACAGGTGGGAGTGAGAGAGAATGGAAAGAATAAGGATTTTTTACGCTTTTCCTTAGAACTCGGCGGGAAGGGGGGGGGAAGGGTAACATGCATGCTCAGAGCCCCACCTCAGGTCGAATCTAGGGTGGAATAAGACCACAAATGATTCATTGGGAAATTACAGGCCAAAAAGGGGGGAAGGGAAGGTGGTGGAGGGGAGGGGGGAGTGAGAAGGGATGTGATAGTTGGAGGTAGATTGGTGTTCCATAAAGAAAAGATAAAATAGGAGAAATCCTCTGGGGGGGGGGGGAATAAATAAATAAAACGGAAAATATCAAAGGAAGGAGCGGAAGGGAAGAGAAAGAAAGGAAAAATGGAGGACGTTCATTTGACTTATAGACCCTGATTTACTATTGTGCCTAGGCATTGCTAACATCTACTAGGCATTGCTAACATCTACTAGGCATTGCTAACATCTACTTTTTAATAGCGACTGTCTACTTTTACACCACAAAGACATTTACTAAAGAAAGTAGTCAACAAGTAGACGCCAAATCGAATTTACTAACGAGACAGTCCAGGAACCAGACTCAAAAAGCAGACTTGCTAAGAGGCACGTCTAACACCATGAAAAATCACTGCAGAGACATGTTCACATTGAAATATGCTTTGCCAAATAACATGACTTCACTTCAAACAATACCAGCTATTTCAAAAAAATTTTCAAATGTGTAAAATAGTTTTTTTTAAAGCAAGTTGACACAGTGAAGAATTAGACGCTTTTGCAGCGTCTTTGGTCGATATAAATGCGCATGTCTTCTCCAACCGCTGCGCTCCCCACAACCTCACTAACACCCCCTTCCCTCTCTCTGACCACAACCTGATCACCTTCTCTATCTCCTCATCCTCCAACACCTACCCCTCCAAATGTCACACTACTACCAGCCGTAACCTCCGCAACCTTAACCCTGCCTCCCTCCACTCCGCAGTTGATCAACTCCATGACAGCATCCTCCCCCTGTCCTGCCCCGACTTGGCTATGACCGCCTACAACAATGCGCTGTCAACAGCCCTTGACTCACTAGCGCCTTTAACCACACGCAACATCAGACCCCGACCGCTCCAGCCCTGGCAGACTGATCACACCAAAACCCTCAAACGACACAGTCGTGCCCTGGAGCGACTATGGCGCAAAACCAAATCCCAACAAGCCTTCACCCGATACAAATCTGCCTTCCACACCTACACCTCCTTCCTCCATACTGCCAAACAAGCCTACTTCCTGACCCTCATCAAGGCCCTCTCCTCCAATCCTCGCCGACTCTTCTCCACCTTCAACTCTCTACTCTCGCCACCCCCACCTCCACCCAGCACCTCACTCACTGCCCTTGAGATTGCCAATCACTTCAAAAACAAGATTGACACAATTCGCAAGGACATTGCCGCAACTCGCACGCCTTCTCAACCCGTCCCCTCTCACACAGCTACCCCCTCATCCCCCCTCCCCCTCGACATAACCCACAGGGACTTCGTCGCTGCTCAAACTCCCTCCAACCCCCTTCCCCCTCACTCAGCTACCCCCTCTACACCCCTCTCCCACGGCCCCACCACTGCTCTGACCTCCTCTCCCACCCCACCCTACATTCCTCATACTGAAGCTCCCCCAACACTCCGCACCTTTGACCTTACTACCATCGAAGAAGTCTCCAAGATCCTCTCTGATGCCCGCCTCACCACCTGCCCCCTTGACCCTATCCCCACACAACTCCTACAACCTCCCTCCCCCTCCATCCTACGCTCCCTCACCCACATCTTCAATCTCTCCCTCTCCTCCGGCACTTTCCCTTCCCCTCTGAAACATGCACACATCACCCCCATACTTAAAAAGCCCTCCCTGGACCCCAATGACCCGAACAACCTCAGACCCATCTCCCTGCTCCCATTTACATCTAAACTCCTCGAGCGCCTAGTCTACGCCCGCCTATGCTCTCACCTCAACGACAACAACCTCCTCGATCCCCTACAGTCCGGCTTCCGTCCCCTACACTCCACCGAAACTGCCTTACTCAAACTCTCCAACGACCTGCTAACCGCCAAAGCTAATGGCCACTATTCAGTGCTCCTACTCCTTGACCTCTCTGCGGCCTTTGACACAGTCGACCACCCCCTCCTCCTCAAAAAACTACACTCCCTCGGCCTCAGAGATTCTGCTCTCTCCTGGCTCTCATCCTACCTGTCACAACGCTCTTTCAGCGTTACCTATAATGCCACCACCTCCCTCTCACTCCCCCTCTCTGTTGGGGTCCCCCAAGGCTCTGTCCTCGGGCCCCTTCTCTTCTCCATCTACACCTCCTCCCTTGGCCAACTCATACACTCTCACGGCTTCAACTACCACCTCTATGCCGACGACACACAAATCTATCTCTCAACCCCCCACCTCACCCCCTCGGTCTCCGCCCGAATCACACACCTGTTGAGCGACATATCAGACTGGATGTCGCTCCACTTCCTTAAACTGAACCTCTCCAAAACAGAGTTTCTTGTCTTCCCTCCAGCCCGGACACCACCCCCCATTGACTTCTCCATCATGTCCAACAACGCCACCATCAAACCCGCCCCGCAGGCCAGAGTACTTGGTGTCATTTTGGACTCCAACCTATCCTTCCAGCCCCAAGTCCACTCTTTAACAAACTCATGCAGACTCCACCTCCGCAACATCGCCAAAATCCGCACGTTCCTAACTCCAGAAACCACTAAACAGCTCATCCACTCCCTCATCATATCGCGACTCGACTACTGCAACTCCCTCCTCACTGGCCTGCCTCGCCGCTGGCTATCCCCGCTTCAGTCCATCCTGAATACGGCTGCCAGACTCATTCACCTTTCCAACCGCTCCGTTTCCGCCACCCCCCTCTGCCAATCCCTCCACTG
This sequence comes from Staurois parvus, assembly GCF_062004578.1. NCBI lineage: Eukaryota > Metazoa > Chordata > Amphibia > Anura > Ranidae > Staurois > Staurois parvus. The sequence goes on along the minus strand of NW_028318770.1, from coordinate 720,464 downwards.
GCTTCCGATTGCGCAACGGATCAAATTCAAAATCCTAACACTGACGTACAAAGCTGTCCACCATACTGCCCCGAACTACATCACTGACCTAATATCCAAGTACCGCCCAGCACGCACACTCCGCTCCTCACAAGACCTCCTTCTCTCTAGTTCCCTGGTCTCCTCCTCCCATGCCCGCCTCCAGGACTTCTCCAGGGTGTCACCCATCCTCTGGAACTCCCTGCCCCAACCCATCAGATTATCACCTACTCTCCTCTCCTTTAGGCGCACCCTGAAAACCCATCTCTTCAGGGAAGCCTACCCCGCCCCCTGCTAACTTGCCGACCTCCTCCACTCTTCCTACCACTCCATCCCCCACAGCTATCTCCTCCTGTGCCACCATCCCCTCCCTCCTAGATTGTAAGCTTGAAAGAGCAGGGCCCTCGATCCCCTCATGTTTTGCATTGTATTGGTATTGTTCTGTCACATGTTCTGTCCCCCTTTGTAATGTACAGCGCTGAGCGAACTATTGGCGCTTTATAAATACTGAATAATAATAATAATAATAATAATGTGCAGAACACATTTTAGACGTCTTCTGTGGGCGCTCTCTTTTTAGACGCTGTTCAATAGTAAATCTCTGTGTGGATTATACTGACAGATGGCACTCGATCACGTCTAATGTGTTTAACAAACAGCACTATTTGTAGCTAGGCATATCTATGTGACCTTGCCCAGGGACTTAGCGTTGATTCACACCACAGAAATACAGGCAGGATTAGTGTTCAACAGCTCCGTGGATTAGTGTTTAGCACTGCTGCCTCACAACGCTAGGGTTGTTGGTTTGAATCCCAACCACGGCAATGAATTTGGATGATCTCCGTGTGACTACCTTAACATACATGTGCTGGTGGCAGCATCTTTGCTTTCTGTCTAAATGATCCCTAGAATGTGAATTAGAATGAGGCTTTCTGTTCAAACACCTTTAAAGTTGCACCTTATGTGAATGTCAAAAGATGGGATGAGATAAGTGCCTGGACTAATGATTGATTGGATAATGCTGGTTTGCACTCCACCCCCTTTGTCAAACCAAGAGGAGAGAAAAGGATTTAAAAAAAAAAATGTAATAAAATAATGGCATGGAGTCCACCCCCCCCCCCCAGTCCATAACAGATCCTTATCCGAGCATGCAGATACCAAATGCCTTTAAAGATTAATTTCCTTTGTTGAATTGCCTGCTTGGTTCACACTAGATGCGATTTAAAATTGTGCTTTTTGTTGGCAATTTCACCGTGTTTTCTGTAGATTTACCAATGAGTTATTGCGTTTTCAATTGTGTTTTGCATTGCGATTTCTATTGTAGTCTATAAGTGAAATCGCTACAAAATGCAGAAAAAGATAAAGAACTCCGATATCAAGTACAATTTCAATTGCCAAATCGCACCTGAAATCGTGCACCCTGAATGCGACTTGCAAATCGCATGCCAAATTGCACCCGGTGGGACTGGGGCCTAACACCACAGTCACATCTAATCAGATTTGGAAATTGGGCAACTTACAGTGAAGCCGCACGCTGGGGCGGACTGACCATTCGAGCACTGCCCAAGGGCCCGGGGTCAGTAGGGGGCCCCATGAGATGCTTCTGGTACCTTTCATTGGCTTTTTTGGATGTGAGCGAGGACACAGGGGTCCCATGATCCCCTATTGCCCGGGGGCCCCATAAGTTGTCAGTCCGCCCCTGGTCGCACGAATTTCAAAATCAGATTGGATGTGAATGGCGCCTATAGTGGACAATAGGGTGTGACTTGGCCTACGATTTTCAAGTCGCCTAGCATGCAAATCGCATGACAAATTGCACCCGATGTGACTGGGGGCCACCCCGGTCACATCAAAGCGGATTTTGAAGTGGTGCGACTTACACTAGGGGTCACATGTGACTTACAGTGAAGTCACATGATTTCAAAGTCGGGGAACATGCTGATTTAAAGTGCGATTTGCAACACATCTGACACAGATCTCTCTGCAAAATCGCATGAAAAGTAGTGTATTCATTACTTTAGAAATTGTTGCAGTTCCAACCAAGTTTGAACCACACCAATATGAACGCTCTAATAGCGGTCACATTGAGTGCGACTTGGCATGTGATTTGCATGACATGCTACAGGTGCAAACACTTTCTCTGACCAAATGAATGACAGTGGTGGGTGTGGCCTACCTTATATAAAAGAGATGCAGTAGTGGGTGATTTTTCCTTGTACAGGACACATTTTCTGCAAGTCCTTGTCTGTGGTGGTTTGGAGAGGAAGAGATATCGTGGTGAATTGCCCCAGGCCACACTCACACTGTTTTGATGTGGGCTGTAAATGTTTTGCATTTTTTTCCTTTTGTGTGTGTTATTGTTCAATGATTGTGTGTTTATTATCTTTGCATTGTAATCCTATCACGTGTCAATTGCTCTGCTCTTCCAAGTTTGCTTTATTTAGACTGAAATGCAGTTTTCAGACAAACCTGCTGAGAAATGTATGTGTGGGGGATTTGGGGAGGTGTTTTTATTTTGGCACGTGTGTATTTTTTATATTGATATTTTGATCTGCAGCTTGTTTTGTGGATAAGTTTAAGAGATTAACCGTTTGTTTCCTGCTATAACCTGTGAAAGCACAGTTCATTAGAAGTATAATCTTTTAGATTGTAAGCGCTTATGAGCAGGACCGTTCTATTTTAGCATCAATCCTGCTTTTTTTTTTTTTTTCACCAAGAAATTGAACGTACCTACTTGTTGTTGCTATCCAAATAAATGTGGAATGTGTATTTGATCAATAAACATTTGGACTATAGTTTTTGGGGGATTATTTCATGTTCTAGTTGAATGTAGCACAGTGGCTAAATGGTTAGCACTTCCGCCTGGCAGTATTAGGGTTGTTGGTTCGAATCCCAACCATGGCACCTCCTGCCTGGAGTTTGCATGTTCTCCCTGTGCGGGTTTCCTCTGGGTACTCCGGTTTCCTCCCACACTCTAAAGAAATGCTGGTAGGTTAATTGGATCCCGTCAAAATTGGCGGGATGTATGAAAGTAAGTTAGGGACCTTAGATTGTACGCCCCTTGAGGGTTAGGGACTGTGATGAATTTACAACATATATATGTAAAGCGCTGCGTAAATTGACAGCGCTATATAAGTACCTGAAATAAATAAATGTACTAGCACCCCTAACACTTATTTTTGCTAGCTATATAATATGCCCAAATCTTCCTGGTTAGCGTGCACATATGCAAGTATGTCCAAACTAAAACCAAAAGCCCCCTATTGCACAAGACCATGTTAATTACCAATGAATAGGTCGTGTTCAATGTCCAGCTAGCTATTCTTTTTCTACAATCCTCTTAACAGTAATAAATTGGGCCCCCAATTTATGTTGACTTTGGGCCTTTACTGGCAAATAAATATTCGCCAATGTCATACACAGTAGAGCTGCAAACATACATTCACCAATGTCCTATATACAGTAGAGCTGCAAGCATACATTCACCAATGCCAAATTCACAATAGAACTGCAAACATATATTTGCGAATGTTATATACACAATGGAGCCGCATGTAAAATTGCTATGGTGCACAAATAAACGCCAAGATGGCTGTTGGAGGAGGTGCTAGAGCAGCTGTCATACCAGAAATACGCCATGACGTTTGTGGAAGGACGTTTGCACGCACCAGAAGTGGTAGTGGGGAGTGTAGTTAGGAGAGTTTAGTGGTAATTTGCAAGTCTATTTTTTAGTTTTGTGAATTGTTCTTTTGTGGAATTCCAAACCACATCTGGACATGGCGAGATTGCTGTTCACCACCAAGGAGCTGATCCTCATTTGCCGGGGAAACATTACTAATAATTGTTATATTTTCAGTTGAAAACATGTCCAATTCCTAGATCCATTGAGGTACATAGCAGAGGTTCAAGGTTCTTCATAACTATACAGCTGCACAGACAAGCATACTCCCAGGGCCACTGTTAGATATCATGGGGCCCCATAAAGCATACCTGACAGCCCCCCACCGCCAGAGAAAATATCCAAATTATATTTATGGTACAAATACACTAAACATTATAAATTGACATAATCCCAACCAAATTCCTGTGAAATCTAAATGATAAAACTGTACTGAGTTCATAAATAAAGCTGTGTGTGTAATTGAGGTCTTGGGGCTCATTCACATGGGTGCTGTGGCCTGTAGAGTGGGAATCAGTGGTTTTATTTGTGGATATCGCCGTTTGCAGGCAACCTATGTTACACAATGGAAATGCTGCAGGTCATAATTTGCATGTGGGTGCAGGTGTACAGCCCTGAACACAGACAGCATTCAGGGCCACTTCCCCACGCCTTCACACCTGTCAGATGACAACCTGTGTTCATACAGCTGCTGTGTCCCCATAGTGTAACAGGTGGCTCCAGCCACATGAACAACCCCCTCATTCATGCTGTACAGGCCAGAGGACCTGTGTGAATGGGGGATTTTTTCACTTTTTTTTCCTCAGCGCATTAATTTCAATGGGCTGCCTAACATGTGGGAACATGCAAAAATACTGCAGGCATGTTATTGTAAAAATGTGTTGCACCTAACCGCACAGTAGTGTGGTGCCATGCGTTTTGGTGGCTGTGAATGCATCTGTGTTTACTAGGCGTGTGGAGGTGAAATTAAGTTTTCATTATAATACCTGCGCACATCTGCAGAGGGCATTGCATTTCTTAGCTGTGCTGGAAAAAACATGCTCTTGCATGCGTTTCTGCTCCACAAATGATGTAAACAAGTCCTAAGGGCCAGTTGACACTATAGAAACACAGTCTAGATGTGTTCCAGATGCGTGTTTGCATGCACTTTGATGCATGTTTAGCGTGTTCCAGTGCATTTTGGATGCGTTTTTGGTGTGTTCCAGTGCATTTTGGATGCATTCCAGTTAATTTTTTCCCCCTCTTTTTCTTAAATTTAATTAGGGACATGTGCGTTTTAGTGCATTCCAGGGCGTTTTACCGCATTCCAGTACAGTTCTATGCATAAACAATGCAGCCTGTTTGACTGTTTTGGCAGCATCTGCAACGCACTGGAACTGCAAGCGCTGATGTGAACTACAGTTAGGTCCATAAATATTGGGAGATCGACACAATTCTAACATTTTTGGCTCTATACAACACCACAATGGATTTGAAATGAAACGAACAAGATGTGCTTCAACTGCAGACTGTCAGCTTTAAATTGATCAGGTGAACGGTGTAGGAATTACAACAGTTTGCATATGTGCCTCCCACTTGTTAAGGGACCAAAAGTAATGGGACAGAATAATCATCATAAATCAAACTTTCACTTTTTAATATTTGGTTGCAAATCCTTTGCAGTCAATTAAAGCCTGAAGTCTGGAACGCATAGACATCACCAGACACTGGGTTTCATCCCTGGTGATGCTCTGCTAGGCCTCTACTGCAACGGTCTTCAGTTCCTGCTTGTTCTTGGGGCATTTTCTTTTCAGTTTTGTCTTCAGCAAGTGAAATGCATGCTCAATCGGATTCAGGTCAGGTGATTGACTTGGCCATTGCATAACATTCCACTTCTTTCCCTTAAACTCTTTGGTTGCTTTTGCAGTATGCTTTGGGTCATTGTCCATCTGCACTGTGAAGCGGCGTCCAATGAGTTCTGAAGCATTTGGCTGAATATGAGCAGATAATATTGCCCGAAACACTCCAGAATTCATCCTGCTGCTTTTGTCAGCAGTCACATAATCAATAAATACAAGAGAACCAGTTCCAGCAGCCATACATGCCCATGCCATGACACTACCACCACCATGCTTCACTGATGAGGTGGTATGCTTAGGATCATGAGCAGTTCCTTTCCTTCTCCATACTCTTCTCTTCCCATCACTTTGGTACAAGTTGATCTTGGTCTCATCTGTCCATAGGATGTTGTTCCAGAACTGTGAAGACTTTTTTAGATGTCGTTTGGCAAACGACAATCTGGCCTTCCTGTTTTTGAGGCTCACCAATGGTTTCCATCTTGTGGTGAACCCTCTGTATTCACTCTGGTGAAGTCTTCTCTTGATGGTTGACTTTGACACACATACACCTACCTCCTGGAGAGTGTTCTTGATCTGGCCAACTGTTGTGAAGGGTGTTTTCTTCACCAGGGAAAGAATTCTTCGGTCATCCACCAGTGTTTTCTGTGGTCTTCCGGGTCTTTTGGTGTTGCTGAGCTCACCGGTGCGTTCCTTCTTTTTAAGAATGTTCCAAACAGTTGTTTTGGCCACGCCGAATGTTTTTGCTCTCTCTCTGATGGGTTTGTTTTGGTTTTTTCAGGCTAATGATGGCTTGCTTCACTGATAGTGACAGCTCTTTGAATCTCATCTTGAGAGTTGACAGCAACAGATTCCAAATGCAAATAGCACACTTGAAATGAACTCTGGACCTTTTATCTGCTCATTGTAATTGGGATAATGAGGGAATAACACACACCTGGCCATGAAACAGCTGAGAAGCCAATTGTCCCATTACTTTTGGTCCCTTAACAAGTGGGAGGCACATATGCAAACTGTTGTAATTCCTACACCGCTCACCTGATTTGGATGTAAATACCCTCAAATTAAAGCTGACAGTCTGCAGTTAAAGCACATCTTGTTTGTTTCATTTCAAATCCATTGTGGTGGTGTATAGAGCAAAAAATGGTAGAATTGTGTCAATGTCCCAATATTTATGGCCCTGACTGTATGACATTGACAACCATATAACCTTCTTTCTGTGCGTTTTGGATGCAAAAAAAGCAACTGAAACACATGTAGGGTGAACTGGCCCTAAAGGTATTATAAGTAAGAGAATGGGACTGACCAGGAATTGTAAATTCAATCAGACTAGTGGTGAGATACAATCAGGAATCGTGTAATAATGCGAGATCTGAGCTGGAGGTGATAGGAAATGAGACGCATTAACTTTATCAGTAAATAAATAGTTAAATAAAAAGAGTGATAAAAAGAGTGGGGCAGTGATACATAGATTTGCAGATGGAACAGGTGATGACGGGGGGGGGGGGGGGGTCAAGTTGTATAAGGAGAGAGGTTTAAGAGCTCGTTCACACTTGACTATTTCTAACTCTTGCCAAAAGGCCCTATAGCATTTGACAGGTGTTTGGGAAGCGTTTAACGCTCCTCAAATGCTCCCCAAAAGCCCTATGTGCGGTTTTGAGGCATGTGATAAGCATTTACCAAGTGTAAAACTGCACCACAAATGCCTGTAATGAAGTTAAATGGTATTGACGCTCCAAAAATGCCTCGCAACCACATCGCAAATGTCTGCCAGGCATTTGAGGAGCAGTACCATAGACTTGAATGGAAGGCTTCAACTCCTCCTGACTCGACATGAAGCGCCAGTTTTGCTTCAGTGTGAACAGCACTGTGTGCTGCCATGTGCAGAATTTTCATAGGCGTTTGATAAGCGTAAAAACCGCTTCCCAAACGCCTGCTGACAAAGCTAGTGTGAACCTAGCCTTAGAGAAGATATAAAAAAAAAAAGTTGTAATGAAATATAAACAGAAGGAAAATTTAAAGTTTCAAACTTGTCAGAAGAACAGGAAACAGGTAAGATTCACTCCCTTTCCACTTTCTAGTCAGTAGCCAAAATCTTAATTGATTGATCAATATTACTGGCACTGACAGAACCCTGGAAATTGATCTCCATATTTTGGGCATTCACAAATGTCAAGGAGCTTACAATTTAATGCAGGCCATAGATGGGTCGAAAATCATTTTGATGATCGGCCAATTATCCCGGCAATGATGGACAAATCGGCCGATTGTTTTACCGATAAAAAAAGAAAAGCTGCGCATGGGCCGTGACCAGGAAGAAGAAGGAGGAAGAGGAAGGAGGAAGAGGAAGGAGGAAGAGGAAGGAGGAAGAGGAAGGAGGAAGAGGAAGGGGAAGGAGGAAGGGGAAGGAGGAAGGGGAAGGAGGAAGGGGAAGGAGGAAGGGGAAGGAGGAAGGGGAAGGAGGAAGGGGAAGGAGGAAGGGGAAGGAGGAAGGGGAAGGAGGAAGAGAAAGGAGGGAAAGGAGGGAAAGGAGGGAAAGGAGGGAAAGGAGGGAAAGGAGGGAAAGGAGGGAAAGGAGGGAAAGGAGGGAAAGGAAGAGGAAGGAGGAAGAGGAAGGAGGAAGAGGAAGGAGGGAAAGGAGGAAGAGGAAGGAGGGAAAGGAGGAAGAGGAAGGAGGGAAAGGAGGAAGAGGAAGGAGGGAAAGGAGGAAGAGGAAGGAGGGAAAGGAGGAAGAGGAAGGAGGGAAAGGAGGAAGAGGAAGGAGGGAAAGGAGGAAGAGGAAGGAGGGAAAGGAGGAAGAGAAGGAGGGAAAGGAGGAAGAGAAGGAGGGAAAGGAGGAAGGAGGAAGGAGGGAGGGAAAGGAGGAAGGAGGAAGGGAAAGGAGGAAGGGAAAGGAGGAAGGAGGAGAATTCCAATCTGCTATTATATTTTACATGAAGTCTTGTGGTTGCAACAATGTATATTTGTATCCAAATAAAAACATCTGTATCCAAAATGGATATAAATGGATACATTGTTGCAACCGCAATATTTTTCATGTAAAATATAATAGTGGAGCTCTCTGCAAGGGGCAGAAGTAAAAATGTCGGCCGTAGACGGGACGAAAAATCGGCCAATTTTTTTACCATTGGTGGTAACGTCGGTCGATTGAACGACCGATTTTTTGTTTTTGTTTTTAAAAACCAGCGTTTTTTTGACATATACTAGGCCCAATTAACCTAACAGCATGTCTTTGGAGTGTTGGCAGAAACACACCCATGCAGAGAAAGCATGCAAACTGAGATGTAGACAGGTGCAGCCATGACGGATTAGAACCCATGTGCTGTAAGTTCTGAGTTCTAACCACTAAGCCACCGTAGGAGAGAGAGTTTGAGCTGCAATGTAGAATAGTTATATTGTTTAAAAATAATGATAAAACGAGCACTGGTAAAATTATATAAACTACTAAAATGGTATTACACAAAGTAAATATAAATATAGGTATAGATATGAAGGTAGCAGCTAGCACTCAGGGTATTGGCAACAGTCCCAGAATAGAAATATGTTAAAGTAATAGTACAGCACTATAAATGCATGTTATCAAACGCATGAAAAGTCAACAAAGTGCAAAAAAGTGCAATAATGATGTAAACTGGTAAATGGTGATAAAAAAGTTCATATAATCATTCCTGAATAATGGAATGTCCTTCGTGTGAGAGTACCAACTCAGAGAGTGCCTATGAATGGCACGTGTGGTTTAACTGTGACGGACAGTAGTGCATGGACTCGTGAAAGGTAATCCACCCATGGGACGGGTGTAGACTCACCAGAACAAAAGTATTATTGCGCATGGGTTATACACATCCCACATCTGGGGGTGCAGCAGTATGCTGGCAGATATGGGTTAGTCATCCAACTCCATCCATCCATCAGGGTGGGTGCCAAAATGGTCCTGGGGAGGAATTCTCAGCCACAGGAGCCAGAAAGGTGATTAATAGTGTGGTACTTAATTATAATGGTCACGAGTAACAATTTAAAATATCCACGGGGAGCAATAAAAATAGCAAAGTGAGTAGCAAGATGGCAGATGCTTCTCAATGGCGTCAGCAATAGGGATCCACCCAATGCATTTTGTGTACCAACACATCCTATTGGTGTGCCCCTGAGGGTGTGTTGGTACATGAAATGCATTCAGTGGAGCCCTATTGCTGACACCACGCCACCGCCATTGAGGAGCGCCTGCCATACTGTCCGTCACGGATATACCGTCTGCACTACTGTCCATCACGGATAAACCACACGTGCTATTCATAGGCACTCTGAAATGGTACTCTCACACGAAGGACATTCCATTATTCAGGAATGATTATATGAACTTTTTTTAGCACCATTTACCAGTTGACATTATTGCACTTTTTTGATTTTACATGCGTTTATGATTGATAACATGCATTTATAGCACTGCACTATTACTTTAACACAGAATAGTTACATGATTAAAGAGAATGAAGATATATAATTATATTGGGAAATTAGAACTAGACATTCCCAATTATTTGAGATATAAGTGTGAAAAATGTTTAACATTTGAAAATAGAATGTATGACATTCATTAGGAAATGCATTAGTGGTCTGATCATTTTGGAGAAACCGCAACCCAAAAAAAAAAAAAAAAAATTAATATCGGTGTACTTTTAAATTTAAATTATAAGCATTCTCATAGGCAAACAGAAAAGCGCAAACAGGACAAAGCCCGCAGTTGTGCGCCACCTAGCGAACATATTCGGTATTGCACCTAAAAATGTGCCAGACAGGATTGCACATTTACTAACAGGAAAGTCTATAAAGTAGACGCTTTGAAATGAGTTTGCTAGACACCTTTCAGAAGACTGACAGGTCTAGATTGTTTGAATTGAATCTGCCTGAATGTTAGCGTCTGCTGGTAGACTCAATTCTTAGTACATCAGGGCCATAATGTCAAGGGGCTGAATAGCCCAGGAAAAAGATTTAAGGTTTTCAAAGAAACATATCGATTTTCCTCAGTAGTGTTTATACAGGAGACATTTAACACAAGAAATAAATATAAAATTCCAATCTAGAAACTATTCAACCTGGTTTTATGCAGATTCCCCAATTAAGCGAGTCAAGGGATTAGCAATAGGATTTGCGAAAAATATAAGGTTTAAGCTTGAAGAAAGAAATTGAAGACCTGAAGGGGAGATACTTGTTTCTAAGGGGAAAATTACCGGAATGAGAATGTACACTTGCAAATATTTACTGCCCCAATAAAACCGGAGGTATTTCTAAAAAACATCCCGAGAAAACTAATGGATTTTAAAAATGGTAAATTGAGATTTTAATCTATGCATGGATCCTCAGATGGATACGACGTCACCTGTGCAAAAAGATGGGAGTAAGAATCTGAAATCTTTGAAGAGAATGTTACACCAGTGCCAACTTGTAAATATATGGAGAATTAAACATATGAAAGAAAGATTACACATTCTACTCTCATGTACACAAGATGTATCCAAGATTAGACTATATATTGGTGGACAATAGGCTCATGGAGTCACTGGTTAAAGTGAACTTAGAAGTTATAACAATATCGGACCATGCTCCTGTCAGAATGAAAATATTATGAGGAAAAGAACATAATAAAAGTAATACTTGGAAATTAAATGAGATTTCTTCAGGATGAAGAGACAGATCAGATAATTAAAAAAGAAAGAGCGATATTTCAAAAGAAATGATACTTTAGAAGTGTCAATAGCAACGGTGTGGGAGGCCCATAAGGCTTATATTAGAGGAATCCTAATAGCGATTGGGGTGAGGAAGAAAAAAAAAAGGAGAAAAAATAAATATAGAATTATGTGAAATATAGAATTATGTGAATTAAAACATAAAATAAAAGGAGATTAAGAACAGAATGAATAAAAAGTGAGATACCGATGGGGTGACAGACCTGGAAAATATTTGATGAGAGCACAGAGAAAAAAGAAATGTAGAATTATATAGAGAAAATAAGATGAATATGGAGAACTAGTGCATTCAACTAGGAATATAGCAAAAGTAATACTCTAATAAGTTATATAACATCAATCCCCATGGGTCAATAAAAGAAAAAAAAAAAAAAAAACAAAAACCAGGCATTTAAAAAAAAAAAAAAAAAAAAAAAAAGCGGGTTTGCCTAAATTAAAACAAAAAGCCTCGAAAAAGCAATAAGGCGGGAAGAAATAAATCTAGCACTGATAAATACTACAGAAGGGAAAAGTCCAGGACCTGATGGTTATACTGTAAGATATTATAAAAAATAAAGATTTATTAATACCCAAATTAAGGTTATATATGAAAGCATTGGGAGGGGAGATGGAAATGAGGGAGGAATCCTTGCAAGCTCATGTTGTAATTATACACAAAGAAAGAAAAGCGGATACTCAGTGCGCTAGTTATAGAACGATACTTTACTAAATATAGACACTAAGTTATACGCAAAAGTCCTGGCAAATAGAATGAAGGATCTAATGCCGGAATGGATTCACATAGATCAGGTGGGATTTGTCCCAAGGAGGGAAGGTAGAGATAATGGATTAAGATCTCTACTTCTCATACAAAGGCAGAAAAGGGAAAAATCCCCATGTTGTTACTCTTGGTTGATGCTGAAAAAGCTTTTGACTGATTAGATTGGGGATATATGTTAGACACACTGGAGGTGTTGGGGATAGGACCCAAAATGAGAGAATAGATAAGAAAGTTATATAATAAACCTCCAGCAGCAATAATGGTTAATGGATAATTATCAGAGTATTTTAGGATGCATAATGGGACAAGACAAGGGTGTCCATTGTCCCCACTATTGTGCATCCTGTCTTTGGCTACAATAAGAAATGGCACAGATATAAAAGGAGTCTGGATAGGAGAAACAGAACATAAGGTGGCAGCTTATGCGGACGATATGCTATTTTATGTGGCTAATCCCAGGATAACACTGCCGAATTTAATGAAAATAATGAAAGAATATGGTGAGATATCAAATCTAAAAATGAATCTAACTAAAAATGGAGATCTTGAATGTAAACCTGCTAAATAAAGAGAAAATAATTCTACAAGAAGAGTTCCCTTTTATGTGGAAGAAAAGAACTAAAATTCCTGGGAATAAATTTAGCTGTATCACAAAAAAATGAATATAAAGCAAATTATATCCAATTATTAAATGAGATTAGGGGGAAGTGCGGAAAGGGGTGTAGGAAATTATCATGGATAGGACCTATAAACTGGGTAAAAATGGTAATTGTTCAAAACATTTTGTATAAACTTCATATACCAATTAAACTTCCAGGAATATATTTTAGAACTATTAAAAATTATTAACAAGGTAAATTTGGGGGAATAAAAACCTAGAATAAGTTATGAAGTCTTAATTAAAGATAGAGAACGGAGGACTGGGGGTACCAGATATTAAAATATATTATAAATCAGTAATGTTGGTAAAAAATTTTAATTTGACACATAATGCACTTGGGAAAAGTTGGGTAAAAATAGAAAATACACTAAGTGAGACACAATTGAGTAGAATAGTATGGATACCACCCGAATATCGAGGATTGAGACATAGCACAAGTACGTATACACGAATAGTATTAAAAAATTGGGATGTAGTACATAAACAAATAGGATGGGAATATACAGTAACTATGTTAATGCCAATAGCGTCCACAAAGTTTTTCTTGCCGGGTAATGAAAACATAGCGGGGAGGTGGATAAAAAAAGGAAGATGCACAATTAAGGGATATAAGGAAAGGAAATATACCCATTTATGGAACTGAAAAATAAGAAAGTTATTCACTAAAATTTGAGTGGCGTTATTTTCAATTAAAACATTTTGTTGAGTAGCTTCCCAAGAACAAAGGATAAATGGAATCCATTTGAACACTTAACCTTTTGCCGACCGGCCAATGGCCGTTTGGCAGCCAGCAAAATCCCTCAGCGTTCCCGCTGCGCGATCTGTCACCAGCCGCGTACCTCGGACACGGCTGATGACAGATCTGAGTACCGGCCCCGTTGCCGGTACCATGTGACCAATCACAGCAGGTCACATGACAGTTGTATACAATGTATGGCTTCATTCATGCCATCCATTGTATATTAGTCTGTCTAGCTGTGAATGGTCACAGCGATCACATACACAAGCAGGGCCAATCACAGCCCAGCTGTGTCATGTGATTAGCCGTGGCCAAATCACAGCTAAGCAAAAAAAGAAAAAACCCTGAATGAATCGATGTCATTCAGGTAAATGCTTGCTTATAGCAAAGTAATTCTTTGCTATAAGCAAATTGTGTAAAAAAAAAAAAAAAAAAATACTGATCACTTCCCCAAAGTAGTTCAATGTTACTATGGTAACTTTGGTCATAGTGGAATATGAAAAAAAATCTTAAAAAAAAGAAAATGTAATAAATTAAAAAAAAAAATTGATTTTGTTTCCATACTGTCAGTGTCCCTGATCACCGCCATGCCAGTTATATGATGACGCTGTACTGCACTGGTGACAGTATGTAAAAAATAGTGAAAATAATTTTTTTAATTTTCCAAAAAATGACAAAAAAAAAATACAACTTCAAAAAATTCGCCATGCCTCTTATGAAATATGTTGGACTATTTACTTTGCAAGAAGTGGTCATTTGGAGGATATCTGTACTGTTCTGACATTCTTGGACCTCAAGAAATTAGATTGGCCGTCAGTACTTCAGGATTGATCAATTTTCAGATCTATACCATTGTTTGTGAACTCTAACTTTCCTACAAACTAAATACATCCTAATTTGGGTTATTTTCACCAAAGACATGTAGCAGAATACAGCTCAGACTAAATTTATGAACAATTATTTATTTGCAAACTTTTATAACAGAAACAAAGAAAAACTTTTCGGTCTTTTTTGTTAATTTAGCAAAAAATAGAAATCCCAGCAGTTATTAAATACCACCAAAAGAAAGCTATAGTTTATAAAATTTTAGTTTGGATACAATGTTGTTTGACCGCGCAATTGTCAAAGTGCGCTGAAACCTGAAAAATGGCCTGGGCAGGAAGGGGATAAAAGTGCCCTGTATTGAAATGGTTAATGAATACACGAGGTGATGGGAAACATGGGACTTCTAGAGTATATACAATTTTCACTAGATTATTAATGACTACGATTCCTCCATATATTGAGAAATGGGAAAGAGAATTAGGAGTAAAAATAGGAGGAAATGCAAAAGAAAATATATAGATTAACACATGGAAATGTAAATATGAAAGATGTGGACATGAACTATACATTTGTGGTGAGATGGTATATTACAGCGAATATAGCACATAATGTAGAGAGAATTCACCTTTGTGTTGGTGTGGATGTGGGGAAATGGGCACAATGTTACATATATGGGAATATTTTAAAAATGCAAGAGTATTGGGAGGGAATAATTCACCAGATTCAGAGGACAATGGAGATTAAAATACCAAAGGATCCAGTGACATGTCTCTTTCATGGTACTAAATTCTCAGTAAATATAAAAATCACGGTTTATTATACTATACAAATGCAGCAAAAGGCTTAATACCCAAATACTGGAAGGAACAAGAAACACCAAAAATAAAACGATTGGATAGGAAACGTGAAACTCCAAAAATTAGAATATAGTGCAAAAGTTCATTTATTTCAGTAATGCAACTTAAAAGATTAAATATATGAGATAGGCGCATTACATGCAAAACAAGATAGTTCAAGCCTTGATTTGTCATAATTGTGATTATGGCTTACAGTTCATGAAAACCCCAAATCCACAATCTCAGAAAATTAGAATATTGTTGAAAAGTGCAATATTCTAGGCTCAAAGTGTCCCACTCTAATCAGCTAATTAAGCCATAACACCTGCAAAGGGTTCCTGAGCCTTTAAATGGTCTCTCAGTCTGGGTCAGTAGGAATCACAATCATGGGAAAGACTGCTGACCTGACAGTTGTGCAGAAAACCATCATTGACACCCTCCATAAGGAGGGAAAGCCTCAAAAGGTAATTGCAAAAGAAGTTGAAGTGCTGTATCAAAAAAAAAAAAAAAAAAAAAAAAAAAAACACACATTAATAGAAAGTTATGTGGAAGGGAAAAGTGTGGAAGAAAGGTGCACAAGCAGCAGGGATGACGGCAGCCTAGAGAGGATTGTCAAGAAAAGGCCATTCAAAAGTGTTGGGTACTTTCACAAGGAGTGGACTGAGGCTGGAGTCAGTGCATCAAAAGCCACCACAGATGGATCCTGGACATGGGCTTCAAATGTCGTATTCCTCTTGTCAAGCCACTCCTGAACAAAAAAACATCAGAAGCGTCTTACCTGGGCTAAAGAAAAACAGACCTGGTCTGTTGCTCAGTGGTCCAAAGTCTTTTCTGATGAGAGCAACTTTTGCATCTCATTTGGAAACCAAGGACCCAGAGTATGGAGGAAGAATGGAGAGGCACACACTGCAAGATGCTTGAAGTCCAGTGTGAAGTATCCACAGTCTGTTGATTTGGGGAGCCATGTCATCTGCTGGTGTTGGTCCACTGTGCTTCATTAAGTCCAGGTCAACGCAGCCGTCTACCAGGAGATTTTGGAGCACTTCATGCTTCCTTCCACAGATGAGCTTTATGGGGATGCTGACTTCATTTTCCAGCAGGACTTGACACCTACCCACACTGCCAAAAGCACCCAAACCTGGTTTAATGACCGTGGGATTACTGTGCTTGATTGGCCAGCAAACACGCCTAACCTGAACCCCATAGAGAATCTATGGGGCATTGCCAAGAGAAAGATGAGAGACATGAGACCGAACAATGCAGAAGGCCGCTAATGAAGCATCCTGGTCTTCCATAACACCTCAGCAGTGCCACAGGCTGATAGCTTCCATGCCATGCCACATTGAGGCAGTAATTGCTGCAAAAGGGGCCCAAACCAAGTACATATGCATGCTTATACCTTTCAGAGGTCAGATATTGTTCTATGTACAATCCTTGTTTATTGATTGCATGTAATATTCTAATTTTCTGAGATTGTGGATTTGGGGTTTTCATGAGCTATAAGCCATAATCACCACAATTATGGCAAATCACATCTTGAACTATCTTGCTTTGCATGTAATGAGTCTCATATATTAGTTCCACCTTTTAAGTTGCATTACTGAAATAAATGAACTTTTGCACAATATTCTAATTTTTCGAGTTTCACCTGTATACCATTTAGATGAAGATAGAATGAAGATTTTCCAGAAGAGATGGGAAAAGTGAGAGGATTTTAAAAGATTGGATTAAAGAATAGAATCATTTAAATATAGAGGTGAGAGGAAATATAAACTAGAAAATAAGTCAAAGAAAAATAGTATCCTGTAGGATTCCCAGGAGAGATGAAAATAGAGTGTGGAACAAGGGGGGTGGGATATGAAAAAGAGAAAATTAAATTAGATCATGTAAATGTTAGAACATTATTTGTTTGAAAAGTAAACATGTTTACAATGAGTGTATGTAATAATTTAATATGGGAAATGAATAAAATATATATATTTAAAAAAAGGGATACCGCAACAAACTGGTACTTATTGCACAGTTTCATGGCATAAGGCACAGAGGATGGCAGATAACTTTGTAGAAATGAAAAAGCATTTGTGCATACAAAACTTAGCACAGCAGATGCAAGATCAGTTCAGATATGTTAAAGGAATAATAGTACAGGACAACATGACCATCTTCCTCCACCAAAAAGTCCTTTTGGAGGAGTCGCAGATTGATTTTTCACATATGCCCAACAGCAAGAGCCAAGTATCAGCTGGTTATAGTAGATAAGTTCAGTAAATGGCTGAAGGTATTCGTCACCAGCAAGGAGGATGCCTTAACCACCTGCCGACCGCAGATAGCCAAATGACAGCTACACTGCGGCCGGCCAGTTCTGGGAGGGAGTCATATGACGTCCTCCCAGAACGCGCTCTCCTGCGTGCCCCCAGGGGTGCGCACCCGACGATCTCTGTGACCGCTGTGAGCTACGGACACAGCTGATCATGTGATGTGATAAAAGGCCAATCACAGCGGCCTTTTACCAAGTGATCGGCCGTGTCCAATGACACGCTGATCACCGGTAAATGCAGTTGCCGGTTCTCTCAGAGCATGAGGAAAGTACTGCCGAGAACCGGCAGTTGTCAGAGCAGGGATCGGCACTGATGATCAGTGCCCTGATTCACTGTTCAACAAATTTTTATTTTTTGCCAGTTTTGGAAACAAAAGGATCCATTTCTTAATGAATTTCACATTCTGAGTTCAAATATAACAATGAAATTTGTCAATTGGCTCTAGTTTTTCTGTAAACTGAAAGTTTTCTACTATAGGCGTAATGACTACATAATGCACAATAATTATATAGATAGATGTCTTTCCACAAATATAAAGCAAGTGATATTGACTACATAACAAAGCCTAAATGGCATAATATATTGCATAGGATTACCAAGAAAAATTATAGCCATAAGCTAAGTTGAATCATTTTAATACTTAGGATTCTCACTAGTTTTGTCTTTAGTTTGTGTTGGTTTTGCTTCTCTTGGCTTTTCTCTTGTATTCGAGGAAAGGGCTATCTCTTACAACTGCACGTGACTACACGCTTCAGGTTCTTCCTCACTTGACTCAACCACAAAGGATTCTGGTGCTTTAGGAATTGGTAGCCCCTCTCCATGAGGAACTGGACGTATTGCCAATGGAATATTTGGCTAGTGCACAGATAACTTTTTCTTCTTATTTAGCCCTTTTACAATTGGAGGCACCATACAAAAGTAACAATTACTAACATGATCTGTTGGCTCTCTCCAAACCATTGGCACAGCGAAAGGCATAGATGCCTTTTTTCCATTCAACCATTGCTCTAGTGCCGTCCCACAAGAATTGCAGCATATATGTGGTGCCCAGCTCTTGTCCTGGTCTCCTATCTTGCAGCCAAAATACAAGTTGTAGGCTTTCTTAATCATTCCTGTTATCCTCCTTTTTTGTGAGATAAAAGTTATTTCACCGCAGATATAGCAGAAATTATCTGCTTTATTCACACAAGTTCGAGGCATTACT
This sequence comes from Staurois parvus, assembly GCF_062004578.1. NCBI lineage: Eukaryota > Metazoa > Chordata > Amphibia > Anura > Ranidae > Staurois > Staurois parvus. Next base: position 701,848 of record NW_028318770.1, on the reverse strand, counting down.
GAGTAGCCTATATAAGCATAAAACGAAATGTAAAGACGCTGTCGAACTACAATCAGCTACAGATACTGCAGCTTTTATGCAGTGAAGTGATGCAATTAAATGCTAATATTGCATCATCTCAGTATACATGCAATTTTCTATTGGTCACCAGTATCAATTGCGCAATATGCAGCTGAAGTTGCATCATAATTTTGAATGGCTTACGTCATTAGATGGGTGAATATATCATGTAAACTAGAGCCAATCAACATTTTTTAGGGTCATTTTCGTTTTCAGCACCCCAAAATTATGTAAGATTAGCTAATTTTATGCCCAAAACTTTTTACCTGTTGAACAGTGATTATCGGTGCCCAGCAGTGCCACCCACCTGTGCCCACCAGTGCAGCCAGTCAGTGCCCACCAGTGCAGCCAGTCAGTCCCCACCAGTGCAGCCAGTCAGTCCCCACCAGTGCAGCCAGTCAGTCCCCACCAGTGCAGCCAGTCAGTCCCCACCAGTGCAGCCAGTCAGTCCCCACCAGTGCAGCCAGTCAGTCCCCATCAGTGCCGCCCCATCAGTGCCGCCCCATCAGTGCCGCCCCATCAGTGCCGCCCCATCAGTGCCGCCCCATCAGTGCCGCCCCATCAGTGCCGCCCCATCAGTGCCGCCCCATCAGTGCCGCCCCATCAGTGCCGCCCCATCAACACACATCAGTGAAGGAGAAAAATTACCTATTTGAAAAATTTTATAATCGAAACAAAAACTTAACATTTTTTGCAATTTTTTGTTTATAGCACAAAAAGTAAAGTGTCCAGCGGCGATTAAATACCACCAAAAGAAAGCTCTATTTGTGAGAAAAAAAATGATAAAAATGTCATATGGGTACAATGTTGCATGACCGCGCAATTGTCATTCAAAGTGCAACAGCGCTGAAAGCTGAAAATTGGCCTGGTAAGCAAGGGGGTATAAGTGCCCGGTAGGCAAGTGGTTAACGGTGGCCAAGATTTTTTGTAAAGAAATCATTCCGAGATCGGGATGCCCTCTGGTGATTGATTCAGACAAAGGCACAGCTTTTACATCCAAAAGGGACTCAACAGGTAGCCAATTATGGCTGTAAACATTTTAAAGGAATGTGTTTTATTTGAGTGCTCATGCCACCTCTATACAATTGCATATATGGGCTTTACACGGGTTGGCCTAAGGAATTAAACAGGATATTGCTAGTAATTGGGACTGGTTATTTGGATGGATACCTGGGCTGGGATGTTTGAGGCAAATCACTGGTGGTTTGATAATAGTGTGACGGGAGTCACTTTAGGTGGGGGGCCCATGTAATCCAGCTCACTTTGGAGAGGTGGGGAGACCCGTCTTCGCTCCCCATATCCCTTACGTGTAAGTCACCCTGTGCCTGTTAGGGGTACAGGTTGATCTGTCCTAATATTGTGTAGACATGCATAGGAGATAGGTGGGGGGTTGTGGATTGTTTGGTGTTATGTGGTTGCATCCCATTGTTCTGTTGTGTGTCTTGCTTGGGAGCAAACCATTATGGGATATATGCTTTTGTGTATTGGCTTGGTGGGGGGCATTTCCAGAAGCCCTCCCTCCTGATGGGACTGTCAGTGTGTCTCTTGTTACTAAAGGTAGATTGCCCCACCCTGTGTCATTATGCAGGGAGGGGGAGTTGTTCCCTTGAATGTATATATCTTGTATCTGTGTTAAAATAAAGTAGTCTAATTCCTAGTTTACTTCAAGACTAGTGTAGTCTAGTCTTGTATGGTCTGCTGTGGTGTCTGTGGTCGGACAGGGAAGCGGTAGTCTAACGGAAGTACCCAAGTGCAGTCGGGGTCTGGTTCCGTTACATTGGTGGGATTGCGCTTCCTGGCTGTGAACACGTCCAAACCACCACCGGGATTCAAGATCAGGAAAGTAGAAGTCTGTCACCCCAGTGGAGATATGGACCTGGCATCAGAGTTCCCGGGGCTGCTGCGGATCGTCCTTGCAACATACCCCAGGACTGTGCGGATGAGTACCTGGAGCTCAGGTAGTGGATTTGGGTGGTGCTTTGCAGTGGAGCCCTCCAGGTTGCTAGTATGTACAAGGCCAAGTGCTATCCAACCCAAAGGGAACGGGCCAGGGACCATCGGAAGTTACGGATGACATTCCTGGGAGAGCGACCCCAGGAGCAATGGGTGACTGAGTTGGAAAGTCTAGTCCAGCAGGAGATAGAGCTGGACAACCGATATCGGGCTCTGCAATGGTACGCCAAGCAGAAATGTTTAGGGGTGAAAACAGAATGTCTCCGGAGGGATACCTTTGAGGACCTGCGAGAAAACAGAGAGGCTATGTTCGGTCTCACAGGGGTCTCAGAGCTTGAACCAGATCTGGAATACCTGCTGATGAAAGAACAGCATCTGGAATGGGCATACAGGCAACTGCTAAAACATGTTCAGCTGCATGCCTAAGAATCAGCAGTGGAAATTCCAGATTGCCGCCCCCAAACCTGAAGTGCTGACAAAAAGGCAGAGCTCTGCTAGCCTCTGCCCAGCACTGGTAACATCTTCTGGGTTCAACAGACAGGAGATGGTGAACCCCTATCCCCAGACACCAGTTCCAGAGACTGAGGATTTGATAGACTTCTCTTCTGAGGAAAAACAACCTGGCGAGTCTCCAGCAGAAGAGCTGGCAACAGGGCCAAACATTGCTGAACTCTGCCCAGCACTTGTAACATCTGGGTTCCACAGACAGGAGATGGTGAACCCCTATCCCCAGACCCCAGAGACTGGGGATTTGATTGACTTTTCTGCTGAGGAGGAATCAGCCGATGTGCATCCAGCAAAAGAGCTGGCATCAGGGCATGGCGTTGTTGACCTCTGCCCATAACAATCATCACCGCAGGAGCTACAGGAAGAGGAAGCAATCGGCACCTCACAACTGCAGCTTGAGCTGATGTCCGTGGATGGGACTTCGGTCTCCACTGACAACCCCAGAAAAGGGTCTGGCATTGGGACAGGAGGATGTCAGCCTTACTTTGCGAACACTGGGGGATGTCCATCAAGCCAAAGTGGATGAGACTACATTCGCCACCTGGATACCCCAGGGATGCTGGGCAGTCAGCCCAGATCCCCAAAAGCATGATGGAGTCGACCCAGCCACCCTGTCTTCTCTCCAACAGCTGAAAGGACTTCAGGGAGAAGGACCAGTCCGTACTTCTCCCCAGCGGCAGGTATGTTCTTTGGGAGAGGCAGAGGTTGGCTGGGTGAGTAATGCTATGTTTGGGACAATTTGTTTGGGGAACTGTGTGGGTGCTGGTCTTGGGGGACTGGAAGTACAAACTAACTTTGGAGTCAACCCGTCTGGGGTCTCCTGTGTTAGTCTCCTGCTGAAAGGGGAGATATGTGACAAGAGTCACTTTGGGTGGGGGGCCCATGGAACCCAGCTCACTTTGGAGAGGTGGGGAAACCCCTGTCTTTGCTCCCCCATATCCCTCTTATGTGCAAGTCACCCTGTGCCTGTTAGGGGTACAGGGTGATCTGTCCTAATATTTAGACATATCTAGGAGATAGCTGGTGTGGGGGGTTGTGGACTGTTTGGTGCTATGTGGTTGCATCCCATTATTCTATTGTGTGTCTCGCTTGGGAGAAAACTATTATGGGATGTGTGTGTTTGTGTATTGGCTTGGTGTGGGGGGGGGGGGTGTTTCCAGCAGCCCTCCCTCCTGATGGGACTGTCTGTTGGTGTCTGTCACTAAAAAGGTAGATTTCCCCACCCTGTGCCATTATGCAGGCGGGGGGGGGTTGTTCCCTTGAATGTATATATATTGCATCATAAAGTACCCTATTTCCTGGTTTACGTCAAGACTGGTGTCGTCTAGTCTTGTATGGTCTGCTGTGGTGTCTGTGGTCGGTGTTCAGACAGGGAAGCGGTAGTCTAACGGAAGTACCCAAGTGCAGTCGGGGTCAAGTTCCGTTACAAATAGCATGTAATTGGATGTTGTTTACAATGTATTCCCAATTTGGTGGCAATGATATGTTCAGTAAATCAGTACAGGCAAATGGCATAAAAGGTCAAATATTTGTCCCATTGTGACAAAAGTGAGGTTGTGAAAGTGTTAACCTTTGATTTGTGCTTACTAACAAACTTATTTTCATAAACAGAATGTTCTCTGGGGACTGGAATGTTATCTATAAGTGTCCCTAGTCTTGAAAGTTTTGCAGAATGTATTTTGTTTGCCATATTTCTATTACACACCATATGGTGCGTTACTGTAACATCTATAATGTAATTTGATTGGTGTTTTAGGGATACGCCAGAAGTATTCGGTATTCTAGGTATTTAAACTCAAGTACAATAAGACTTTGAATGCTGTATTTCACGCCTCAGTGCCTGAATTGCATTATACCCAACGTACTTTGTATCTGTCATGATTGGATGGAGGGTGCAGGCACAAAATTGAGTTACCCTAACAGCTGATCCTGGGTGTCCTACGTATGTGGAAGTTGCTGCATTGTGTGAAACCTAGTTTAGATTACTACATTTTAGAATGGGGTTCCTAGAGATTGTCTATCGTTTTAAAGGGTGCCTTGACTGAAAAAAGGTTGAAAAACACTGGCTTGGCAGATTGTGTTAAAGCTGGATTCATTCCTAAATGCACAAAATTTAACTGGATGTTATATATATATATATATATATATATATATATATATATATATATATATATATATATATATATATATATATATATATATATATACACCCCACCCAGCCTACTGCATTTTAGGAGGATCAGAAAGAAAAGTATTTTTTCCCCCCACTGGAGCAAACTGGACCAAGCGTTATAGGTTTTTTTTTTTTCACTTTACTCTATTAAATGTGGGTATAGCGTTCTGTATATGGAGGTTCTCTTACTTCTATTTATATGTGTAGTACCCTCCCAGGGCAGCTACATCATGATTAGGCAGGAGCTGGTTAGCAGCTCAGGTGAGATAGCCAGAGGGGTAAAATTCTGGTCAGGACTAAGACTCTGCAGGCCAGCCCCTCTGGAATTTCCCCCTGTTGAGGCTTTCAGAGGAGGGCCTTGGAGGCAGTGGGTGGATCTGAGGAATGGCTGGCTGCACTCGAGGTTTGGCACTCAACCCAACAGAAGTCTTAGCAAGGGGCTGGGACTCCTTAAAGTTGGAGCCTGTTCAGTAGCAGAAGTGAGGTGTCTGGTGGAAGATTGAGTAGGAAGATGCAAGGCTGGAGGAGGGCGGCTACCAGGAGGCCTAGTAAGATGGGGACTGCCTGCGAGTCTCGAGATTACAACTCAGGACTCACTTAACCCCCCCCCCAGCGATGATCACCTGAACAATAGGGAAGGAGCAGCCCAGCTGATAGGCCTGGTAGCAGCAACCATCCCACAAGCGGTACAGGAGAGAATCTGAGTGAGTACACCTGCATCCCCTGGGTGGATAAGGGAAGGAGCACTCTGGCACTCTGGTGAGAAATCAGATTAGCCCTCTGCTAGTGAGTGTGCACTTTAAAGGAATAGGAGCCAGATCCCCTGCTCAAGAAGAAAGTCTCACGATTGCTCGGTGAAGAGGAGTTCATCTAGTGTCTGGGGTGGTACAACTAGGAACTGCTGGCTAGCACTTCAACAGACTGCAATTAAAAAAAACTTGAATAGTTCAGGAAGTTGTCCTCAGATATCTGTTCCCTTGGGCATCATATCCCCCCTTTACCCTATCCAAGTTCAAATTCCCTCAAATTTGAAAGCCAAAAGCTCGAGAACTGGTTTTGGTCTTTGGATGAAGGTTTGTTTGCAAACTTCTGAATGAATGGCTGTTAAAGACTGTGGGGAGACCCAAATTTATCAGCAATCCCTAAGGGGGTCATGCTACATTTTTTCTATTGGTTGAACTATAAACTTTTGGTTTTTCCCAACTTGTTTAATTATGCAACTCCAAACAGTCTTGTGGAAATTTGCAGATATATGGAAGGGAGAGCAGTCTTCAGAAGATCTAGAGACCCTGTGACCTGAATGCCCGGTGTTCTAAAGAGGGAAAGAAGGGGTACAAATACCATCCTAGTACCATGGAAGCTGAGCATAGGCAAAAGGGCAGTGTGACAAATGCAAAAGTGTGTGAGATAAAGGGAATATTTGGCATACATAGACACCCAAGATACTTATCTGCATATTCCCACCTCATCAGAGGCAATAAAAGACTTTGTAGATTCCACATGATAGTTTGGAATTTAAGGTTCTTGTATGGCGATTTTAGGTTTAACAAATCTGACCATCCTTGAGCAGATTTTGGCTGATTTGGAAGAGTTTGTAACACTGTCAATTTTATTTAAATACAGATCTGGGAAGTCTTACACAAAGCCAAGTTTTATCAGACATCCTCACCACTTTTTGGAGTGAGGGCATCCCTTCACTGGGAAGAGGGCTTTGTGGATGGTATGTTTCAAGCCTTGTACAGATAGGAAGGGCTTAAATTTGAACCCTGGGTTCAGCATTGAGAAGCTGTGTTGTGGACATTGAAGCCCTTAAGGATAGCGGTTTTTGGAATCTATGGCTGTGGGAAAGGGACCTTTCCTCCTGTGACATCTGATGAATTTAAAACGGTCTCAGAGTTCATCCTACAAAGGGCATATTGCTTGGCATCTTTTACAGGCAACTTTAGCTATCCAAGCTTTTGCTTAAGATTATGTGCATATGTACAGAATTTGGCCAATCTTTAAATTGTAGCATGCCGTTCTAGGGTATCAACAAAAAAAGCAAAGCAAGTGATCATTTCTGTTAAATGTTCCACCAAAGTACTCCTGGCATACAGGAGCCTGTTGGTTGTTCAATGCCCTAGTCCAGCTAGCAACAGTTTCACAAAAAAAATTGCAACCATAGTTGTTTGCAGAGCTGGGTCTTTAAAATGAGGAAAATTTTCAACTTCTAAAGAGGGAGGAGGTTTAAGACTGACAAGGTCAACTACTGAATAGCCCACTTTTTTGGGGAACTCTTTCCACTGGATAGAACTCAGCAATAATTCTACAAAGGGTGAACATATTAAAATCAGAACTGACCCAGTCATAAGATGATCCATTCTATTTGTTCATGAACTGAAAATGCCTTCTAGACTTAGCCAGTCTCCTAGTAGTCAAAGGGCATAGCAAGAGGAGCATCAAGTGCAACAATGCCAAGGCTTTTGCATACAGAAGTGAGCATATCTACACTGGCAAATATATTGCATGAAGCCGTAACATCAAGTGTACAGGAGCCTGGGGGTTGGAAATATTCTGAAACCTCCTATAACACTGCCTTTGAGTCTGCTTCATTCCCCTTAATGTCTTCATCCTCGTGTGGAGACATTTCAATTTCCAACTACCATAGAGAAGATAGGGTGGAGGAGCCTGGTGCTTTTGAGCCCAGTCCTGCTCCTGTGCAAAAAAGCATCACTGAGAAGTTTGATGCTCTGCAGACCTTTGGGGTAGTAAATGTCAGCTTAAACTTTTCCTGCAATTCTATTGCTTTTACTGAGGGTATTCTCCTGGGGGGGGGGGGGGGGGTGCACTATCAGAGTAGGGTGCAGAAATGGGGTAGGTGCATCCATGTTTGAGTCCACAGCAACCAAGGTGTCATTTGCCCTGTAGCAAAGTACTTTCGGCAAAAGGGCAGGAGGAAGCACCTGTGTACCATATAAAAAGGGCTGTAGACAAAAAACTGGGTGAATTATGGTGCGGTGCAAACACCTGGTTGTCCACCTAAGACAGCTCTGAACGGTGGCATTTAGTTCCAAGTTTAAAATGTTAATACTGCACAAGTGAATATGTAACAGGGTGACCCTGTCCATGTCACTATATAGGGCCTACTTTGCATACCCCTAAAAGGGGTCTTCAGGGTATGGGTTCTATAAGGATAGACCAAGACCATGGACCTATATAGCATCCTGTGGCTAACTACATACACTGTTCCAAGTGCTAAGATGAGCACCAAGAAGGATCAAGTGTCCGAAGCAACATTATAGGCTATTACCCTGTTGTGAACTTTAGGTATGACTCCCAAGGTTTTATCAAGATTGTACCACTTCTACTGTATTTTAAAACTGAAATGATGATTGAAGAATCTGAAGTAAAATATAGTAGTTAAAGCTGATCTCCATGTTATTGTGAATTTTCATTCATTTAAACCAAGCTGGTCCAAATTATCTAATTACTTTGCGAACACAGCACTTGTGTGGTGTATACATTTTACATAGCATCTGCTACATAAAGCACACAGAGGTGTGTCCTGGCAGGACGGGAGCTTCATGTCCCACTCCTAGAACAAAACAGTCGGGCTTAGCACTTCAGTCTGAGGAAGCTTCATATGTTTGAACGACTACAAAGCTTCTGTTGACCAGCTGAGGTAGATAGCCCAGTGGACATAAAAATCTCCACCTCAGCCAAACACAGCATCTTCATTCACTGAACACAGAGCTTCCTGTGAAAGGCCACTCAGTGCTCAACCTAGCTCTATTTTGTTCCAGGATCAGGACTGGAAGTTCCCTTACTGATGCCGAAACAAAGCATTTTATACCATTATGTAGCTACATATAGTTTATACAATGCAAATAGTTGTTGCTTAACTTAGTGAATACTGTAGTTTGTTTGGAACAGCTTGGAGATAAAAAACAAAAAAACAAAAACAAAACTTAAGTGAGAAGTGCTCCATCACCCTATTAGATTAGTTAGGGGGGGCAGGTTGTACTCAAACTTTGCCAGTGTCCAATCTCCCAAAGATACCAGCCTTTAACCTATAACTAGAGTTAAAATACCAAGCCGGTGTCCTGTACTGTACAATTAAGATAAGTACCGTACAGTGCAAAAGAAATGTGAGCACTAGTGATGGGCTTCATGTTCAAGTCGAACATACTATAAGCTGTTTGGCAAACGCACAAACAGTAAGGGCATTCGGCGAGCTGTTCGCCCACCGCGCCCCACATTGCACAGTGCTTTGACAGTGCATTGTGATTGGCCAAAGCAATGCAAGGGGTGGCCCTGTCCCTTGTGATACCACCACAGTAAATTGGCATCACAGCGAAGCTGTCAGATGGCGGGAGCTAGTGTCGATTTTTTTTTGTTTTTTTGTTTTTTATCCTGGGTTGGCGATGGGCATAGTGATTGACATTGGATCTACTTCGGGGGACATTTTCTTTACTTTTGATTTTAATAAAGGACTTATCAAAGACTGTCATTTTTACACTACTTTGTTGTGAATAGGTAGCTGTACCATGTACCCCATACTCATTCACATGAGGGGGAGATTTGGGGGCCCCTTGTTTAAGGGGGCTTCCAGATTCCGATAATCACCAACATGGGGACAAGGTGCTTGGGGGGGGAGCCTCCCCTGCCGCCAAAGTACCCCCCCCTTTCCTCTGCTGCCGGGCTGCATGCTCTGATAAGGGTCTAGTATGGATTTTGGGCCTGCACGCAATTTTTTAATTTTGGCGTGAAGGTTCCCCTCAATTAATATCAGACCCAAAGGTTTTGGATAGAGTGGAGAGAAATGGATAGAAAAACTGACAGGGGATATAATCCACCCTTATGATATTCCAAATGGGGAAAAAAAATATTGTTACACTTTAAGGCCCAGCCACCGCATATGCGTCCACAGAAATATGAGGCTGAGTGTTGAAAGCACACTCACTGTGCACTGCCAGCACACTGAACAAGTTGTCAACCACAGATCAAAGTCAAGTCTTCTAACTGGGCTCTCGATCATGTGAATGCCAATCACAGCAGTCACACAATACAAAAGCCGCTTTCTCCTCTTGGGCATTAAGCCCACTTCAATGGTTGACAGGAGGCATTAGGTGGTAAAGGATAAGTTCACCCTTTCAGAACATGTTACTTATATTCGGAGTGTAACATTATGTTATGAATGGACCAGCTCCTGCACCCCCCTCCCCCATATCCCTGTCGTGATCGTTAGGGGCATCTTCTCCCTCCTTGCTGTCACAATTTAACCATATCAGCTCCGGAAGACTTGCCCCCCCTTCATAACCAGGCCATTTCTTCTATTTGGCACTGCGCCATTTCAACTGGTAATTGCGCAGTCATGCAACGTTGTGTCCAAACAAAATGTATGTCTTTCACACAAATAGAGCTTTCTTTTGGTGGGTTTTTGTGATGTAAATGAAAAGACCGAATTTCTACTTTTGGTTATAAAAAATGTCCAACTGAAAGAAAGTTGGTCATACAAATTTAGGCCAAAATGTATACTGCTGCAAGTCTTTGGTAAAAAAAAAAAAAAATTAATAAACAAAAATTATTAATAAATAAATCCCAATCCGTGTATTGGTTTGTGACATTTAAGAGCCTACAAACTATGGTATATATTTGAATTTACGCAACTTTTACTCTGACTGCCCATCACATTCTTAAGGTGCTAAAATGCCAGAGAAGTACAAAAAAAAAATTTTGCAAAAAAAAAAAATGGGCAAACATGTCACTACAGTATGTGCAAAGCTGGTAGAGATCCCCAAAAAGTTTTGCAGCGAAAGGTGGTTCTACAAAGTAATGACTCGGCGAGCTGAATACAAATGCATGCAACACTTCACAGATTTGAAAAAAGACGAAAGTCCATCCAGTTCAACCATTAAAAAAAAAAAAAAAAAAGTTATAATCCTACACCCACAGTTGATCCAGAGGAAGGCAAAAAAACCCAGCAAAGCATGAGAGGCAATCGGATATTTCCTGGATCAACTTTACCTATAAATGTTAGTATCCAGTTATATTATGTGTATCTAAGAAATCCAGGCCTTATTTGAAGCAATCCACTGAGCTGGCCAGAACCAACTCTTGAGGGAGTCTATTGCACATTTTCACAGCTCTCACTTTAGAAACCTTTCCGTGTTTGGAGATTAAATTTCTTTTCCTCCAGACGTAAAGAGTGCCCCCTTGTCCTCTGATGATCTCAAGGTTAATAACTCTACACAGAGTTCACTATATGAACCACTGATGTATTTATACATGTTGATCATATCCCTCCTTAATCTCCTCTTCCCAAAAGAGAAAAATTCAGTTCCTCTAATTTTTCCTCATAGCTGATCTCCTCCATGCCTCGTATTAGTTTGGTTGCCGTTCTCTGTACTTTTTCCAGTTCCCCAATGTTCTTTTTGTGAATTGGTGCCCTGGAACTGTATATTCCAGGTGAGGTGTTACTAATTATTTGTACAGGGGTAATATGATCTCTCTCTGGAGTCTATACCTCTTTTAATACAAGAGTAGTGCAAGTGCTATAGTGTGTTGGTTATCTAATGCTAGCTGATCCTGGCTTGGAGCGACGCTTACAGACCCTGATGTTATCTGATGTTGCTAGTGGCAGTAATAGTGAAAAAGTCTATATTTACACACACACACACACACTGTACTAATGGCACTGGCTGGGTGACTGGGTGCTCAAAGGGTTAAAGGTGTGATCAAAGGATAAATGCTCTAATCTAAAGTGTGAAAAATGTAGTGATTTTAGGTGATGTTCTCTCCTCTCCCTGGACCAATGGGAGGGGAGGGGGGGGGGGGAGGTGCAGCGGAGGGCGTTTTGCCCAAAGCAGTCACTCCCCACACTGCACATTGCGAGCAGGCATTGGATATTAAAAAAAAAAAAAAAAAAGTCAAACTTTAGCTTATATTCGTATTTAAAAAAAGTTTAATTTTTTTTATCAGACTAGTGCAATGTTACCATAGTAACATTGTACTACTCTGGGGGGTGTTCAGGGATGTTTTTTTGCATTCATGACAGAAAAAACTGATCTGTGATTGGCTCCAGCTGGTCACATGGTACAGAGTGCTGTGACTGGCCCCACGTACCATGTGAGAGCTATGAACCAATCACAGCTCACCAGGGAGAGAGGCAAAGCTGTTATGAATCAGACCGATTCATAACAGCTTTGCTAGCATTGTGATCATGCGATCACCGGGTTACATTCACGGGATCTTCATTCTGCTGTGTCTTGTATCTGCACTGCACCCCTTTGTGTTAATAAAGGCAGAGCGACGTACTGATACAATGCTTTGCCTGTAGCTGCCACTCATCCACAGTAAAAAGTACTGTGAATGGGAAACTCCGCATCACGGCAGCCTTTTTACCTGTTGGTTTATAGTTTTCAATGAACTACCATGGTGCTCCACATCACCGTGGTAGTTCATTGAGCCTGTCAGTAAGCATCTGTTTGCCCATATGGGTTTTTCAAACAAGCAGATACTGTGACAAGTCAGAGGGAGACCTACATAGCAACAGCTATCATCTGATAGCTGGTTCAATGCTTTAGAGCACGGGCGTCAAACTGGAGGCCCTCCAGCTGTTGTCCCATGAGCCATTGCAAGATTGACAGTAACAAGCATGACTCCCAAAGGCAGAGGCAAGATGGGACTTGTAGCTTCGCAACAGCTGGAGGGTCTCCAGTTTGACACCCCTGCTTCAGAGGCTCTTTTGTAGGTTTAAAGCTGTAATAAACCTAAAAGCAAACTATTAGTTTGCAGCTTACCAATTTTTAGATGTGATGACTGCATTCATTTTTTTTAGGCTCTCCTATTCATCTGGTGATCCAGCCAGCAAATTTTTCCAAAGAAAACGCTCTTCCAGATGCATAAATTTACAGGGATGAGAAACCATTTAACACTGGTAGGTGAGCTTACAATGACCACCTTTTACGTATTCATGTAAAACCATCTCAAAAGGAAAAAACTATTTGCCGATTATAAAGTATCAGTTTGTTTGGCTTCAGTTTGTTACCGTTTTTAAATCTTCAGTACATTGAACACTCACATCCCACCAGACTGAATGCTGCTGTCACCGCTGTGTTCCTTAATTCATAGTGGAGGCACTCTAATACAGGAGGTGTTACTGGCCAGATCACCAGGTCAAATGCAGACAACACATCTAATGATTAGTATGCTGCAATATTACATTTTTGGTTTTGTGTTCAATATGACTAACATTTTCACCAAGCTTTTAGTCAAAGTAAAAATACTGTGTTCCCTATCAATAAGGATCAGGTGGGGTTTATACTATACAGAAATGCAGTGACAATACCAGATGTATAATAGATTCCATCAATGCAAGACGCCAGCAGGCTGAAAAAAGAAACTTCCATTCACAAATAAGTTGGACAAGTTGCCATAACATTGTACCCACAGCTGAAATTTTTTTCCAACATTTCACTTTGACAGAAGTCTATCAAACTTATCTTCTGTTGAGCAAGCACATTCACGCCAATGAAAAAATTCAGCAGGTCCTTGAAGAACCAGCCATATTTTGATTAGTGTATGGCCAGCTATAGACATAGAAAAGTGAAGACTATTAACACTCTCTACCTTATATAGTATACATTGGTATTAAGGACACTACCCTTCAAGTGGTTGTAATCCCTTACATATACCCACTGAGGTAACTAGCCTCAGGTGTTAGATTAAAGAAATCTTCCTACATACGATGCACCGGTATCTGCATCGCTATTCTCTACAACCTTCTCTAGATCTGGAAGGCAGAGTACAGGAATCTGGCATCACACACTGCACAGTAGGGATGCACCGAAATTTCAGCCACCAAAACATATCGGCCAAAATTAGCCCCATCGGTATTCTGCAGATAGGAAAATTTTAGCAGATACAGGTGCCGATACAGGGGACTGTGTGTACTGCAGATGTGGTGGTTTTGGGAGCGGAGAAAGACAGGAGAGGAGCAGTGCATACAGTGACTGGCTATCACTATGTCAGTGCCGGTTTTTAAATGTAATTAGCAGCTTTTCTTTCTTCACTATAGCTCAGAGAATCAGCTGTCACTTTCCCAAATACTTGTACCACACAAATTAAAACTTCCAAGCATGACCATAAATCTGCAATAGGTAGATTTACAAGTCTTGAGCATATTTGTGATGACTGCATCCAAGCAATCACTTTCCTTCTCTACCCGAAGTAACAGTAGCAGTTTAAAGCCAGCAACTGTAAAACATGTATAGAGCTATTTGATAGTGAATATGGGGGATGACTGGCAACTGTGCTGGTGACAAAATGAAGTCTGTGGCTAGAGCTTCAAATTGGACAAAAACAAAGGGTTGTCATTTGTTGCATATAATGCAGAACAATTTCCTGGAGGCCTGGACCAAAAAGGTTATCCCCTGAAAGGGTAAGGCACAGAGGCGCAGCTTGGACACAGACTTGCTCGACCAGGTTTTTAACCGCAATGCCCTTCTTGCAGAGTTTACTAAGGCAGAAGATCTTGCGGCTAGTTTGATCGATTTGGCTCTGAACAGTAAAGGAAAATATTTCAGTATCTGGTGCCTGGCGGTCCCTGCTGAGAGATGCATCTCCGTAAGCCAGCACTCAAGATTTCTGGCGACACAGGTGGCTGACAAAGCCAGTTTAAGCGGATGGAGGTAAAATCCCAAGCTCTCCAAAACTTCCCCCCTCTTTTCATGGGATCCTTAAGAGCCCCCATATCCTCAAAAGTTAGGTTAATCTTTTTAGAGATCTTAGATAAGGGGGCATCCAGCTTTGGGACCTTGTTCCATGGTTGGGACACACTCTTCAAAAGGAAACCTCAGACTACCAGAAAAAAAAAAAAAAAAAATTCTTTCAAGGTCCTCCCAAGTCCAGCTTGATAGTATGAACCGGGAAACTATGAACTAGAAAAATCCTAGCCTTCCTAGCATGAATCCCTTGGTACATGAGGTTGTGCTTAGATATACATACATCAATTTCTAGGGTTTTGTAGATAGCTTTAAGGAGGTTATCTACATCAAGGGTCAATTTGTACCTAGAACCTCTAGAGGGGCTACCTTTTATCATCCTCCTCTGAGCCTGACCCTGCCTGGGAGGGAAGCACGGATCTTCTATGTCTTTCTCCCCCACAACTAAATGACTAATACAGGGGGTTGTACCCACAGACTGAGTCAAGGGCACCAGAGGTGTCTGCATCTAGTCCAACAAGGATCTAAACAAATGAAACAGCCACCATATCATTCTTAATAGAAGTGAGGACTATGACAGGCAGTAAATTACATCCTTAACTAGGCTATCCACCCAACTGCGATATAAGGGCCCCTCCCAAGTTGAGCCTAACATGGCCACACAAACTGTGCACTTCCTCTTGGGAGCCTGATTCTGTGTCTTGTCTTGGGATTTAACCTAAAACAAGCAAAATACAATACAGATCCAATAAGCTTAGGCTCTGCAGTCCAGACACCACTGTGATAGGGGAAGACAAGAAGCATGCCCCACCACCACCTGAGATTCACATAATATCCCACAAACTGGGAAAAACCACCCCCAGGATCAGAAAGAGGGAAACTGGTCTCCAAGCATACCTGAGAGGAGCTGGTGTCCCAAGAACCAGGGTTTGCCCACAGGGGAAGGGGGGGGGGTAGTACCTTCCATGCCATTCCTGCCACTCAATGCCCACAGCCTCTGCTGGGTCTTCAGTCACACAGCACTAGCTACCCAAGAAACCTGCTGCGCCACCATCAAGACCTAAACCACAAGTCCCTTGCGCCCACTGCTTTCACTCCGGCTGAAACTTCCCACAAACCAGCATGGAGGGCAGCATGCAGAGCCATACAAAGCAGTGTGCAGGAGCTAACAGGTGAGAGAACTATTGTTTATATACGGTTCTCTCCCCCCCGTCAGTAATGCAAAATCACATACACACTGATTTTGTGCACCCCTGCCATCCTGTAACAACATATCTGCTATAGGGCAGCGGGAAAGCGGTTAATCAAAGAGGACAAAGTCCCCGGTGATGATTTTTGTGGTGACAGGTTCTCTTGAAACAAGCAGTATCTAAAAGACCCTGGATGTCTGCCCTGTGCTCCACTAAATGGAATATAGTACAGAGTGCACTGCATTACACTCCTCAGCCGTGCTGGCCAGGAAAACTGTCAATGGGCACCTGAAAGGGACATCATACTTAACTTCAAGGTCAGGAACAAGGGGAGAAGAGCAGACATTTGTCCGCTCTCCTCCCTCCCCTCTACCTGGTGGCAGCCTGCTACGCTGGTCCAAGTCCCGCAAATGGGCAAGCGCAGCACCCCAAATGGGCAAGTTCAGCCCCCCAAATGTTTCCACCTGACAAGTAAGCCCTGCTGCTTCCCCACAGCATGGCTTAATGTTAGAGAAAAAAAAAAAAAAAAAAAAAACTGTCCCAGGTGCTGGGCAATACAAATTCAACATCCTTGTAGTGTAAACCTAGTAACATCTATTGCTTGAGGAAAAAGCTGTACTATGCCCAAGCCCCTGTACTGACAATAAGTGCCATGACATCACTATACTCCCAATGTAAACAATTCAGGAGCATGACGCAATCTATAGAAGCAGAGGCCCAGAAGGTTATCACGTCAGCTCTGGGGAGTAGTGCTGGTCCATACACATATATATATATATATATATATAAAAATATAAAAATGTAGCGCTACTCAAAAACTAAAATACACAAGTGTATACATCCACAAATATAGTGACACACTGTGTACCAATCAGTGAAATAAATCAATATTGCTCACTCAGTGCCAACAAACTATAAATCAGTGAAATCATGCATAAAATACTGAATATAATACCACAAATCCGTGTGATAAAAACCATATCAAACAAACAGTGATGGTGACCGATGATAAATCTGTGTCTCCACTACTACAGATATAATACATATACCTGCGATCTGTTCCCAATAAAACCCCAAACCAATATGTATCTCTTGAAAATAAAAAATACACAATTACATAATTTCAAAACCAATAAATATAAATATATATACACTCATATATATAAACCCCCAACTCAGTGAAACAAATAAGTGTAATCAATGTGCATACACGTGAACGGAATCTGTGCAATCACACTGAATAAATGATCAAACTCCAATGTCTGATCTGTGCTCATACCACCGAAAGCTCAATTCATGGGAAAAAGCAAACATGGATAATAACACTATTGCATAAATGATGACACTCGTGCTGATATTGTCTGATAGTGGATTTATCTCCTGACAGAAGACAATCCAACCACCGGCTAGATTAGCCTCTCCCCTTAAAACTTCGACCCTTGTGGATCAAAGAGTTTAATGGGATCCCTCTCTCAGATCCTTCAAGTCTGCAGCCACTCAACTGATCTGCTCCCACTGCACACAAATCTCCCTCCAAAAAGGTTCAGCACTCAAATAATGGCTCCTCTCCAGATAGGGTCAGATACACCGCCAATATCTCATTTAAAACATAAAACACATGCCTCCACAGTGTGATATGTTTATTTCCAATGAGTAGGACAAAAACAAATAAAATGCACACTCATATCGGCAGTATTTCACAGCTTAAACCTCATGCT
Organism: Staurois parvus; assembly: GCF_062004578.1. Taxonomy (NCBI): domain Eukaryota; kingdom Metazoa; phylum Chordata; class Amphibia; order Anura; family Ranidae; genus Staurois; species Staurois parvus. The sequence goes on along the minus strand of NW_028318770.1, from coordinate 684,543 downwards.
TTTGGGTGTAGTCCGTATGCATGAGTATACAAAAAGGAATGCCAGGTAGTGTAGATGCTCCCTGTGGTCCACCAGAATACGGCCACGGGAGACTAGGGCGGATTCTCCATGGAATGAGGTAGGATACCACATAGCATTTTTTTTTTTTTTAAAAAACCCATTTGAATCCACTAAAAAAGGCTACTAAAATACAGCAAGAGTTATTTTTATTACGTCATGCGGTATTTTAGTAGTGAAAAGCATGCATTAATGTTTCAGCTGTCAGCGGGGTTCAAACTGACAGCTGAATGTAAAAGAAAGAATTGTCGGCAATTAAAACATTTTAAAAAATGGCGTGGGGTCCCCCCTCCCACCCACACCAAGCCCTTCAGGTCTGGTATGGATTTTGAGGGAAAGCCCTACACCAAAATTTAAAAAAAAAAAATTGCGTGGGGGTCCCCCCCAAAATCTATACCAGACCCTTATCCGAGCATGCAGCCCAGCAGGTCTGGGAAGGGGAGGGGGCGAGCGAGCACGGGTGCCCCCCCCCCCCAAGCCACACCAGGCCACATGCCCACAACATGGGGGGTGTTTTTGGGGTACACACAAAGCACCTTGTCCCCATGTTAATGGGAACAAGGGCCTCTTCCCCACAACCCTGGGCTGTGGGTCTGCGGGCGGCTGGCTTATCGGAATCTGGAAGCCGCCTTTAGCAAGTGGCCCCCAGATCCTGCCCCCCCACGTGTATGAGTATGGGGTACATGGTACTGCTCCCCGTTCACAAAAAAGCTGTAAAAGACAGGAGACATTCTTAGACAAGTCTTTTATTAAAGAAGGAAAATAAAAGAATGTCCCCCGAAGTAGATCAATAGGTCAATCACGATGCCCGCCACCGTGGATCAAAAATTAAAAAAAAAAAAAATTAACGTCTCCCGTCTTTCACACCACAACTATTTTTTGAATGGGTAGCGGTACCATATACCCCATACCCAGTCATGTGGGCAGGCGGGATCTGGGGGCCCCCTTGCTAAAGGGGGCTTCCAGATTCCAATAAGCCCCCCACTCCCAGACCCATGAGACCAAGGTGCTTTGGGGGGGGGAGCCCCCTCAGCCTCAAAGCCACCCCCCCCTCCCCATGTTGAGGGCATGTGGCCTGGTATGGTTCAGGAGGGGAATCCTCCTGACAGCTGAAACATTAATGAATGGTTTTCACTAAAGTACCGCATTACTTGTAAAATAACTTTAGTGAATGTACTATTTTTCAGTGCATTTGGGAGAGGCTCCTGAGGGTATCTTTTAAAAACGCTTCTAAACGCAAAGGTGCATAAACATGACTTGACACAAACACGGTAGGTAAACGCAGCTAAACTGACATTTTTAAACCTACGTTTTCTAGCAGTTTCCAGCAGTCAAAAGAGTTTTTTAAATGCCCTGTGTAAATGAGCCCTAACAATGCTGCTGTCCAAGGGTGGCCCCATTGCACCTTCAGAGTGGAGCCCCCCTAAGAACGGAAATGTTACTGGACGAAATCACCAGGAGAAAAAAAAAAAAATGGGGGGCTGGGTCTTAAACGCAGCAACCATATTGCTACTGTTAAAGGGTGGCTCCATTGTCCCTCCATTTAGAGTGGAGCAATCCTCAGACATTAGTTTTGTTACTGGGCCAGATGGTATTAAGGGTTTGGTAAGTTGGGTGAATTTGTCCTTTAATACTACTTGTGTTTTTCCACTATAAACAAAAATATACTTTGCTATAATCTTACCCCTGCATGCCAGGACCATAATCCTTCCTTTTCCATGGAGTACCAATGAAACAATGCATATAGTTTTGTCCTTCAGCTCGCCGAGTGTTCATGTCATAAGTGCTTGCTTTATTTCCTTTCTCCTGTCGATCACCATGATAAAATGAGGATTGCTCATTGCAAATAGAAATGTGAGTAAGAATTTGGCGCTGCACGACTTTATGATCCGTGCAATTAAACAGAAGAGGGGAATCTGGCCTCTGAACACAACTTGCAGAGTTTGTACACTGACTATACATATTGTCATTAAACACATTTTCATAATATCCACACTGAGTTGAACCAGGGGTTGAAAATTTTGGTGAGCCATGAAGAAAGTCTAATCCAGTCACAGCTGGTGAGGAACACCTAAAAATATCAGTACCATAATCAGAAGATGATGAACATGAAGAGGACACCGAGGAGTTTCTCTCCGGTCTTGAAAAAAGAGAATATCCATAAGCCTGAAAGGTTGTAGATGGAGGCAAAGCACAACCAGCAACCAGTGGGACATCATCTCTGGTTATCAGATCAGCTCCATGTGATGAGAAGGAGCTGGGGGTGACTGGATGAGAATGAGGACAGGACTGAAGGGTTTTATCATACATCTCTTGTGCCTTGGTGTTAGGACTTCTATCAGACAAGCAAGTAAGAGGTCCATCTAACATTACAGGACTTGAAGCTGGGCTTGGCACTGCATAAGGTGGAGTTACTCCGTAAGGTAGGTTGTGCACATCTTGGGACGTTTCCCATATCTGCATACAAAGAGCATTCGCTGGACTTTTTTGTTCTGATGGTATCCAAGCTACACGATGATCCATGAGAGAGAACTCAACAAATCAATGAGCGTCTTATGGAATAGATATATGGTAAAGACTGAGTGAGTTAAAAGGATATTAAAAAATAAAAAAATTACTTTGGATTAAACATTTGAGTCCAGATAATCAACAGATATGCTAGGGGAGGATTGAAGGGTTTTCAACGTGTTCCTAAAGGCCTCCAGCAGATAGGAGGAGCTGGAAAGGTTTATCTGTAGTGTACACTCAGGATCAGAGAAGAGACCGGGAAGCTGGCTCCGGCTCCATCTGCAAAGACACACAGGTCTCTATATTAGTACACCAACGCTGGCACAGGAGCTCTCCAACCCACGTGTACACAACTCACCCACTGCGATGACACCTCTGCGCTACTTCGGGATCACTGGATCTTACAGCGAGGCGCCGGATTCGCTCAGAAGAAAAAGCTGAAGGAAATGTTCCCGCGCGGATCTCCCGCACCTGTTTTAAATCCACCCAAAATGAATCGGCCGTCAGGTGAACCGGGTGTCGGTAAGCCCTTTGAACCTGGGAGCTTCTATGAGTGAAGGGACAAAAAGGGTTAATGTGCATTCCGCGCTCTTTGTAGAGTGAGGGGAAACCTGTGAGGGGCTCAATAGACCGGAGCGTTATTCGGTGGGTGACTGATGTGTGGGACTCTTCGGAAGTTTCCTTTTCTCTTATTGTAGCTTGTGTCCGAATTAACCCCTTGCCCTCCAAATGATTTACCCCCCTTCATGACCAGGCCATTTTTTAAGATACGGTGCGGCATCCCTTTAACTGACAATTGCGCAGTCATGCAACGCTCCACGCAAATTAAATCTACATCCTTTTTTCCCATGAATTGAGTTATCGGTGGTATTTGATTGCCTGTGCACTTTTTATTTTTTGCGCTATAAAAAAAACAAAAAGCAACTATTTTGAAGAAAAAAAAACAATATTTTGGACTTTTTGCTACTGAACATGTCCAGTAAAAAAAATAAAAAAAAACAAATCTAGTGATAAATTTACGCCAAAATGTATTCTGCAACGTCTTTGCTAAACAAAATCCCAATACGTGTAAATTAATTGGTTTACGTGAAAGTTATAGCGCTTACAAATGGCGGTATAGATACTGGGATTTTTATTTTCTACTAGTAATGGCGGCGATCAGCAACTTTTAGCGGGACTGCGGCAGACATTCTAACACTGGGGGGGAACTGACTTGGTGTCACTGACATCCCCAGTGACACCAATACAGTGTTCAGTGCAGGGGCGGACTGACAACTCATGGGGCCCCCAGGCAATAAGGGATCATGGGGCCCCTGTGTCCTTGCCCAAACTCAAAGCCTCTGAAAAAGGTACCAGGGGCATCTCATGGGGCCCCCTACTGACCCCGGGCCCTCGGGCAGTGCCCGAGTTTCCAAATGGTCAGTCCGCCCCTGGTTCAGTGCTAAAAAAATGCTGTGCACAGTCATCCAGAGCACTGTGCCCAAGCTGACAGGAAGACTGTTAGTAAACAAAACAGTCTTCCTCCCTGTCGGAGATGCTCAGTAATCACCAGCCGGCGTGTAATTACCGTCCGGGACCCGGTGATTGACAGTCGTGGCCGTGAATGACAGCGCAGGTAGGGCGCCTGCCCAGAAATGCAAAATCACGTATGTATACATGCTTTTCACACCCATGCAACCCTGTAGCAGTATTTCTGCTATAGAGCGGTCGGGAAGCCGTTAATTAGGGATCTGAACACAGCTGCATTGTTTTCAATGGAGCCATTCACACAGATACATAAACATGCATTGTATTCAGATCCTGAACACAGAATCCAAACATCTGCATCAAAGAACATGCACTGTATGCACTTACATGTATAATGAATGTGTACGCATTTGTAAGCATGTAGATTAAGTCTAAACAAAGAGGAAAAATAAACAATTATGTATGCATACTTGTCTTTAGGCGTTTAAAGGCATCCATGGGCACAATGCTGTTCATGTGTCTAGGTAACATTTGCCGGTCTCCAATAGCTGAAGCAGTGTTCCAGAAGTTGGTATTTGACCAGGGTGTATCACATGAGTGGTCCATAGACAGCATTGCCCCATCTCCCTGGAACGTGGGTTGCTCCCCAGATTCAAGGGCCATAAAGTGCTTAAAAAGCCATGATAGTGAAAAATTGCATAGAGCATGGCAGATCACAAAAATTAATATCCTATGATTATATTTTATGCATGAATGAAAGTAATCTAAGTGATTGATTAATTGAACTTGGCATCCTTGGTCCGCTGGTGGGAGGTGCCTTTTGATCGCAAGAAAAGGTTGTGAATAGCCTGCTGAGCATCTAGTACAGATAGTGTCTGTTGATTGTTAGCTTAAAGTGGAGCTCCACCCAAAAGGTGAAGTACCGCTTTAGGCTTTTGTCCCCCGCTCCCTATTAAGGATTGGCATCTTTGGGGAGCAGGGGGGGGAGTGGGTACCCGAATTTGACTGGAACCTTCTCCCACTTACGCTGCGATCGCATAGACGATTGGAAACGAAAGTTGTTCTTCCCTCCCTCTCTCCCCGTAGTCTTCTGGGACATGTGAAAGGTCCCAGAAGACTACAGGGCTATTCACAAAGCGCAGCCAGGTGCCCACACTGAAGATGCCAGTGCCAGGGAGGGAAGATGGCCGGTGAAACCGGAGACACCGCTGGACAGGGAAGTGGCTGTATTTTAAAAGTCAGCAGCTACAGGTTTTTTTTTCAGCTGGAACGCCTTTAAAGGCGTTATTTGATCTCTCAATTTAAGGGGGTCAATAAATTGTGGTAAGGAGCCTCTGTTCTTTGGAGGTGTTCACTGTCACTTGTTGTTTTTCACAATTCAGGACTCTAATGGATTGAGTTATGAACTTGTATAATTATCACTGCTTCATGGAGATCACTGTCCTTTATGAGCACCAATGTTTTGTATTTCTTAGTTTGTTTGATACAGGCATACCTCGATTTGCGAATTTAATTCATTCTGCGGGTCTTTTCGTATAGCGAAAAATTTGTAAACAGAAACACCGTTTCCCATAGGAATGCATTGAAAATCAATCCGTTCCAGAGGTCAGAAAAAAGTAAACGCTACTAAAATACCGTATGCGTTAAGTCATGCGATATTTTAGTAGTGACAACCACGTGTTAATGTTTCAGCTGTCAGCGGGGTTCCCCGTTGACAGTTGAATGTAAAAGAATTGTCTGCAATTAAAAAAATAAATAAATAAACAGCGTGGGGTCCCCCCTCCCATCCATACCAAGCCCTTCGGATCTGGTATGGATTTTGGGGGGAACCCCCATGCCATTTTTTTTATATTTTGACGTGGGAGTTCCCCTTAAAATCCATACCAGACCCAAAGGGCTTGGTATGGATGGGAATGGGGACCCCACGCCGGTTTTTTTTGTGGTGCCAGTTTTTAAATGTGATTACTGCTTTTTTTTTTCTTCACTATAGCTCAGAGATTCAACTGTCACTTTCCCCCCAGCTAAAAGAGAAAGTTTATTTTTAGTTTATTTCCCCAAATTAAAAGAAACAGTGTTTCCTTTTAGTTTCTTAAAAGAAACAAAGCTTCCCTTAACTCCGGGAAAGTGACAGCTCTGTGAGCTATAGTGGAGAAAAAAAAAGTCGGCAATTGCATTTAAAAATCAGCACCGACATACACTTCGTATTGCGAAAACAATTTGTAAACCAAGGCATTATTTTCAATGGATTTTCATTCGGAAACCGAAAATTATGTTATCCGAGGCGTTTGTAAACCGAGTTTTTTTTAATCCTGCACTTCTATTCATGTTTGCTTTTAATTTGATGTCAACAAATTCTGCCAGCTGCTTGTACATGTTTTTGTAGTCTGAGTGCACGGAAACATTTTTCCTAGAAAACAATAACATTAGTATAAATGTTATAGCCATGTGAATTAAAGTGATTAACTTGAAAAAAAAGTTTTTACAATTTTTTATTGGATATGTTTTATAGGAGAAATAAAACATTTTTTTTTCAAAATTGTTAGTATTTTTTTGTTTATAGTGTAAAAAGTAAAAACCACAGAGGTGATCAGATACCACCAAAAGAAAGCTCTATTTGTGGGGGGAAAAATACATAAATTTCATTTGGGTACAGCTCTGCATGACCGCACTATTGTCAGTTAAATAACGCAGCCCTGTATCGCACAAAATGACCTGGTCAGGAATGGGAGTAAATCTTCTGAAGGGCAAGTGGTTACATAATAAACATGAGAAACAGTCATGGCCAAAAATATTGGCACTCCTGTGATTTTGTCAAGTCCATTTTTGGAGTTTTGCGTGGAATGTGTCAGATTTGGCTTTTTGTTTTTCCACTTTTTTGTGTCATACCAATACAAACAAAATAAATAAACATGAGAATGCTTAAACATTTGCAATTGCAACAATTTTCTGGGCAAAGTGGTGCATTATCTGACAGAAATGCAGGGTGCCAATATTTTTGGCTATGACTATACATATCTGCTCTCCAAACTTCCTCTTCTTGGGTCCTTTGCTGGTGCTCTGGCTTCTCCTCTTCAGCAAGTGTCTCATAGGATGTCAGTTCCTATGGGGGCACTCATGCGGGCTTGATACCAAGTCGCCCCACTTGCATCTGTAAACACAGACAGTGTGTCTTGGCCCTTCTCCTTCATCACAGGATTTGAATGACAGTAGCAAGAGCCAATGGGGTTAGGGGGGTGATACTGATGCCTAAACTTTTTTTTTTCACCTGAATACAAAGAATGCATTAAAGTGATTAGAGATGAGCGAAGTATTCAAAAATTCGATTCGACTGATTCGGCGAATTCGTGGAAAAATTTTGATTCGAGTCGAATATATTCGCTGCGAATTTAACTTATAAAAGGGTGTTTCTAGGCTTCAGAGAGACTTTATATTAGTGCAGAACACTGTACCTTTAATTTAAATGCCCTTGAAGTCTGCTGGGGAAGAGAAATAATACTGACAGTCAGTATGACATGCAGATGAGTGCCGTCGATCTTAGAATCACCACACACTTCACTCATTTGGGCAGTCACGGGGCCAAAACCAGAGTGTGGAGCCACAGTGTGGCGGTGGAGGCAGCAGCAATGGGAGGCCATACAGCACCCTATGACAAAAATGGAAACCACCAGCAGTGTGAGGAGACCTGAAAGTGGCACATGGCAGAGTGTGGCGATGGAGGCAGCAGCAATGGGAGGCCGTACAGGGACCCATGACACACTCTGGACCTGGCAGCAGCATGAGGAGGCGGTACAGGGGCCCATGACAGATTACGGGCCTGGCAGCAGCATGAGGAGTTGGTACGGGGGCCCATGGCAGATTACGGGCCTGGCAGCAGCAATGGGAGGCCGTACAGGGACCCATGACACACTCTGGACCTGGCAGCAGCATGAGGAGGCGGTACAGGGGCGCATGACAGATTACGAGCCTGGCAGCAGCAACTTGGACAGGAGGACGTTCAGCTTCTGCACCGTCGGGTGCGTGCTCGCAAACTGTTGTCTCTTGGAAACGGATTCCAAGAAAGACTGCTGACGGAATCCGTGAAGAGGAGTAGCAGGAGAAGGAGCATCTGAACGAGCGGAATATGCCAACAAGCGACAACAGGGGCCCATGACAGATTACGGGCCTGGCAGCAGCATGAGGAGTCGGTACGGGGGCCCATGGCAGATTAGGGGCCTGGCAGCAGCTATGGGAGGCCCGTAATCTGCCAGCACCCTATGACAAAAAATGGAACCCACCAGCAGTGTGAGGAGACCTGAAAGTGGCACATGGCAGAGTGTGGCGATGGAGACAGCAGCAATGGGAGGCCGTACAGGGACCCATGAGAGACTCTGGACCTGGCAGCAGCATGAGGAGGCGGTATAGGGGCCCATGGCAGATTAGGGGCCTGGCAGCAGCTATGGGAGGCCCGTAATCTGCCAGCACCCTATGACAAAAAATGGAACACACCAGCAGTGTGAGGAGACCTGAAAGTGGCACATGTTTGGGGCATGATTCATGGCGGATTTAGTCAGTTGTGTCAGGAACTGGTGGTTTGAAATCCAGACTAATCCACGCCTGATTCATTTTCACAAACGTGAGTCTCTCCACACTTTGGGTGGACAGTCGTGTCCTCCGCGGAGTTGCAATACCTCCTGCCGCACTAAACACGCGCTCCGATGCCACGCTACTGGCCGGGCATGACAGCCTTTCAAGGGCAAATTCAGCTAGTTGGGGCCAAAGGTCAAGTTTCGTTGCCCAGTAGTCAAGGGGATTGTCTACCTCGGTTGGCAGGGTGCTGCCCAAGTAGGCCTAAGCCTGTTGTTTGAGGTCCTGCTCCAGGTCCACCTGATGCTGCTGCTGCTGCTGCTGCTGCTGCTGCGGCTGGTTAGTAGTTTCCTCACTGCACTGGTGAAGAAAGCTACTCATCATCGACTGCAGACTGAGGCAGCTGCTGCTGGTGGAGCTGCCACTGCTCCTACCACCCCATCCCTCCCCTGCTGCCATGGCAGCGGAACGCGAGCGCACAGGGCCCACAGTGTCTGAGGATGGACGTTGGCGCAGACAGGCAGAGACCAGCTGACTACATAGGTGGTTTTTATAGTACGTTATTTTGGCCTCCCTCTCAGCAGGTGTGAAAAAGGCCACCATTTTTGAACGGTAGTGAGGGTCCAACAAGGTGGACAGCCAAAAGTCATCCCTCTGTCTGATGGTTATTATTCGGCTGTCGGTACGCAAGCAAGCGAGCATGCTATGGGCCATTTGTGCCAAGGAATGCGAGGGACTCCCTGCCTCCATCTCCACAGCATACTGCCACGTGTGCGTCTGGGTCCTCTGTCTCCTCTTCCTCCTCCTCTACCAGATGCTCCTGCTCCTCCACTCCTGTCCGCTGAGTGGAAAAACCACCCATTTCACTCAATAATTCCTGAGCACCAATGTCCTCCTCTACCTCCTCCTCTTCTTCCTGTCCTGCCCCCACAGGGGTCATGTGGCGTTGAGATCTGTGCGCCACGTCTACCGCACCCTGACCAGCCATTGTTAACAGCATTTGTTCCAGGATGTGCAACAGAGGAATGACGTCGTTCATCCCATAGTCCTGCCGACTCACGAATAGCGTGGCCTCCTCAAAGGGCCTGAGCAAGCGCAGGTGTCACGCATGAGCTGCCAATGGCTGACATCTAAGTTACACAGAGGAGTACCTTTATCCGCTTTTAACATCAGGAAATCTGTGATGGCCTTTTGCTGTTCGTAAAGGCGGTCTAACATATGTAGGGTTGAATTCCACCTTGTTGCATTGTCACAGCATGAGGAGTCGGTACGGGGGCCCATGGCAGATTACGGGCCTGGCAGCAGCAATGGGAGGCCCGTAATCTGCCAGCACCCTATGTCAAAAAATTCAACACACCAGCAGTGTGTGAGGAGACCTGAAAGTGGCACATGGCAGAGTGTGGCGATGGAGACAGCAGCAATGGGAGGCCGTACAGGGACCCATGAGAGACTCTGGACCTGGCAGGAGCACGAGGAGGCGGTATAGGGGCCCATGGCAGATTAGGGGCCTGGCAGCAGCTATAGGAGGCCCGTAATCTGCCAGCACCCTATGTCAAAAAATTGAACACACCAGCAGTGTGAGGAGACCTGAAAGTGGCACATGGCATGAGACACTGTGGACCTGGCAGCAGCATGAGGAGGCGGTACAGGGGCCCATGGCAGATTAGGGGCCTGGCAGCAGCTATGGGAGGCCCGTAATCTGCCAGCACCCAATGTCAAAAAATTCAACACACCAGCAGTGTGAGGAGACCTGAAAGTGGCACATGGCAGAGTGTGGCGATGGAGACAACAGCAATGGGAGGCCGTACAGGGACCCATGACAGACTCTGGACTTGGCAGCAGCATGAGGAGGCGGTATAGGGGCCCATGGCAGATTAGGGGCCTGGCAGCAGCTATGGGAGGCCCGTAATCTGCCAGCACCCTATGTCAAAAAATTCAACACACCAGCAGTGTGAGGAGACCTGAAAGTGGCACATGGCAGAGTGTGGCGATGGAGACAGCAGCAATGGGAGGCCGTACAGGGACCCATGACAGACTCTGGACTTGGCAGCAGCATGAGGAAGCGGTACATGGGCCCATGGCAGATTAGGGGCCTGGCAGCAGCTATGGGAGGCCCGTAATCTGCCAGCACCCTATGTCAAAAAATTCAACACACCAGCAGTGTGAGGAGACCTGAAAGTGGCACATGGCATGAGACACTGTGGACCTGGCAGCAGCATGAGGAGGCGGTACAGGGGCCCATGGCAGATTAGGGGCCTGGCAGCAGCTATGGGAGGCCCGTAATCTGCCAGCACCCAATGTCAAAAAATTCAACACACCAGCAGTGTGAGGAGACCTGAAAGTGGCGCATGGCAGAGTGTGGCGATGGAGACAGCAGCAATGGGAGGCCGTACAGGGACCCATGACAGACTCTGGACTTGGCAGCAGCATGAGGAGGCGGTATAGGGGCCCATGGCAGATTAGGGGCCTGGCAGCAGCTATGGGAGGCCCGTAATCTGCCAGCACCCTATGTCAAAAAATTCAACACACCAGCAGTGTGAGGAGACCTGAAAGTGGCACATGGCAGAGTGTGGTGATGGAGACAGCAGCAATGGGAGGCCGTACAGGGACCCATGACAGACTCTGGACCTGGCAGCAGCATGAGGAGGCGGTATAGGGGCCCATGGCAGATTAGGGGCCTGGCAGCAGCTATGGGAGGCCCGTAATCTGCCAGCACCCTATGTCAAAAAATTCAACACACCAGCAGTGTGAGGAGACCTGAAAGTGGCACACGGCATGAGACACTGTGGACCTGGCAGCAGCATGAGGAGGCGGTACAGGGGCCCATGGCAGATTAGGGGCCTGGCAGCAGCTATAGGAGGCCCGTAATCTGCCAGCACCCTATGACAAAAAATGGAACACACCAGCAGTGTGAGGAGACCTGAAAGTGGCACATGGCAGAGTGTGGCGATGGAGACAGCAGCAATGGGAGGCCGTACAGGGACCCATGAGACACTCTGGACCTGGCAGCAGCATGAGGAGGCGCTATAGGGGCCCATGGCAGATTAGGGGCCTGGCAGCAGCTATGGGAGGCCCGTATTCTGCCAGCACCCTATGTCAAAAAAATTGAACACACCAGCAGTGTGTGAGGAGACCTGAAAGTGGCACATGGCAGAGTGTGGCGATGGAGGCAGCAGCAATGGGAGGCCGTACAGGGACCCATGAGACACTCTGGACCTGGCAGCAGCATGAGGAGGCGCTATAGGGGCCCATGGCAGATTAGGGGCCTGGCAGCAGCTATGGGAGGCCCGTAATCTGCCAGCACCCTATGTCAAAAAATGGAACACACCAGCAGTGTGTGAGGAGACCTGAAAGTGGCACATGGCAGAGTGTGGCGATGGAGACAGCAGCAATGGGAGGCCGTACAGGGACCCATGAGAGACTCTGGACTTCGCAGCAGCATGAGGAGGCGGTATAGGGGCCCATGGCAGATTAGGGGCCTGGCAGCAGCTATGGGAGGCCCGTAATCTGCCAGCACCCTATGTCAAAAAAATTTAACACACCAGCAGTGTGTGAGAAGACCTGAAAGTGGCACATGGCATGAGACACTGTGGACCTGGCAGCAGCATGAGGAGGCGGTACAGGGGCCCATGGCAGATTAGGGGCCTGGCAGCAGCTATGGGAGGCCCGTAATCTGCCAGCACCCTATGTCAAAAAATGGAACACACCAGCAGTGTGTGAGGAGACCTGAAAGTGGCACATGGCAGAGTGTGGCGATGGAGACAGCAGCAATGGGAGGCCATACAGGGACCCATGAGAGACTCTGGACTTCGCAGCAGCATGAGGAGGCGGTATAGGGGCCCATGGCAGATTAGGGGCCTGGCAGCAGCTATGGGAGGCCCGTAATCTGCCAGCACCCTATGACAAAAAATGGAACACACCAGCAGTGTGTGAGGAGACCTGAAAGTGGCACATGGCATGAGACACTGTGGACCTGGCAGCAGCATGAGGAGGCGGTTCAGGGGCCCATGGCAGATTAGGGGCCTGGCAGCAGCTATGGGAGGCCCGTAATCTGCCAGCACCCTATGACAAAAAATGGAACACACCAGCAGTGTGAGGAGACCTGAAAGTGGCACATGGCAGAGTGTGGCGATGGAGACAGCAGCAATGGGAGGCCGTACAGGGACCCATGAGACACTCTGGACCTGGCAGCAGCATGAGGAGGTGCTATAGGGGCCCATGGCAGATTAGGGGCCTGGCAGCAGCTATGGGAGGCCCGTATTCTGCCAGCACCTATGTCAAAAAAATTGAACACACCAGCAGTGTGTGAGGAGACCTGAAAGTGGCACATGGCATGAGACACTGTGGACCTGGCAGCAGCATGAGGAGGCGGTTCAGGGGCCCATGGCAGATTAGGGGCCTGGCAGCAGCTATGGGAGGCCCGTAATCTGCCAGCACCCTATGACAAAAAATGGAACACACCAGCAGTGTGAGGAGACCTGAAAGTGGCACATGGCAGAGTGTGGTGATGGAGACAGCAGCAATGGGAGGCCGTACAGGGACCCATGAGACACTCTGGACCTGGCAGCAGCATGAGGAGGCGGTATAGGGGCCCATGGCAGATTAGGGGCCTGGCAGCAGCTATGGGAGGCCCGTATTCTGCCAGCACCCTATGTCAAAAAAATTGAACACACCAGCAGTGTGTGAGGAGACCTGAAAGTGGCACATGGCAGAGTGTGGCGATGGAGACAGCAGCAATGGGAGGCCGTACAGGGACCCATGAGAGACTCTGGACTTCGCAGCAGCATGAGGAGGCGGTATAGGGGCCCGTGGCAGATTAGGGGCCTGGCAGCAGCTATGGGAGGCCCGTAATCTGCCAGCACCCTATGACAAAAAATGGAACACACCAGCAGTGTGAGGAGACCTGAAAGTGGCACATGGCATGAGACACTGTGGACCTGGCAGCAGCATGAGGAGGCGGTACAGGGGCCCATGGCAGATTAAGGGCCTGGCAGCAGCTATGGGAGGCCCGTAATCTGCCAGCACCCTATGACAAAAAATGGAACACACCAGCAGTGTGTGAGGAGACCTGAAAGTGGCACATGGCAGAGTGTGGCGATGGAGACAACCCACCGACTGTTTTGCTCGCTTCCAAGCTGCCACCCTCTTCTCCTGATGATGCGGAAGCAATAGCCTGATGACGACGAAGCTGCCAAGTGCGATCAGCCTCATCATCATCAATTAGGGTCTCCGCCTCACTACTAGCCCCCTCGGCTGCGTGTGGGTCAGGAGACAGACCTGTCTCTAGACCGGCTACCGAGCCACTCTCCTCGCCACTACTTCTTCGCCTGGCTGCTGAAGAGGCGGATGTCTCCCCCCGTTCCTGACCGCCCTCTGTTAGCTCTTCCTCACTGTACTGGATGACACCGGGAGCACTGGCCTCTGGCTGCGAATAGTGCTGCCTCGACCCCTTCCTCTGCTGCCACGTCTGCTCGCTCCTAAAACATTGCCTCCTCTGCCACTCCTCTGCATGTTGTCTGACATACTCTTTAATTCAACGATTCTGTGTCCCTGAGTAACAATTCTGTGTCTGTCCCTGAGTAACAATTCTGTGTCCCTGAGTAACGTTTCTGTGGCCCTAAGTAACAGTTCTGTGGCCCTCAGTAACAATTCTGTGTCCCTCAGTAACAATTCTGTGTCCCTCAGTAACAATTCTGTGTCTGTCCCTGAGTAACAATTCTGTGTCTGTCCCTGAGTAACAATTCTGTGTCCCTGAGTAACAATTCTGTGTCCCTCAGTAACAATTCTGTGTCCCTCAGTAACAATTCTGTGTCCCTCAGTAACAATTCTGTGTCTGTCCCTGAGTAACAATTCTGTGTCTGTCCCTGAGTAACAATTCTGTGGCCCTAAGTAACGGTTCTGTGGCCCTCAGTAACAATTCTGTGGCCCTCAGTAACAATTCTGTGTCTGTCCCTAAGTAACAATTCTGTGGCCCTAAGTAACGTTTCTGTGGCCCTAAGTAACGTTTCTGTGGCCCTAAGTAACGGTTCTGTGGCCCTAAGTAACGTTTCTGTGGCCCTCAGTAACAAATCTGTGTCCCTCAGTAACAATTCTGTGTCTGTCCCTAAGTAACGTTTCTGTGGCCCTAAGTAACGGTTCTGTGGCCCTAAGTAACGGTTCTGTGTCCCTCAATAACAATTCTGTGTCTGTCCCTAAGTAACAATTCTGTGGCCCTAAGTAACGTTTCTGTGGCCCTAAGTAACGATTCTGTGGCCCTCAGTAACAAATCTGTGTCCCTCACTAACAATTCTGTGTCTATCCCTAAGTAACAATTCTGTGGCCCTAAGTAACGATTCTGTGGCCCTCAGTAACAATTCTGTGTCTGTCCCTAAGTAACAATTCTGTGGCCCTAAGTAACGTTTCTGTGGCCCTAAGTAACGATTCTGTGGCCCTCAGTAACAAATCTGTGTCCCTCACTAACAATTCTGTGTCTGTCCCTAAGTAACAATTCTGTGGCCCTAAGTAACGATTCTGTGGCCCTCAGTAACAAATCTGTGTCCCTCAGTAACAATTCTGTGTCTGTCCCTAAGTAACAATTCTGTGTCCCTGAGTAACAATTCTGTGTCTGTCCCTGAGTAACAATTCTGTGTCTGTCCCTGAGTAACAATTCTGTGGCCCTAAGTAACGGTTCTGTGGCCCTCAGTAACAATTCTGTGGCCCTCAGTAACAATTCTGTGTCTGTCCCTAAGTAACAATTCTGTGGCCCTAAGTAACGTTTCTGTGGCCCTAAGTAACGTTTCTGTGGCCCTAAGTAACGATTCTGTGGCCCTAAGTAATGTTTCTGTTGCCCTCAGTAACAATTCTGTGTCTGTCCCTAAGTAACGATTCTGTGGCCGTCAGTAACAAATCTGTGTCCCTCAGTAACAATTCTGTGTCTGTCCCTGAGTAACAATTCTGTGTCCCTAAGTAACGTTTCTGTGGCCCTAACTAACGATTCTGTGGCCCTAAGTAAACGTTTCTGTGGCCCTATGTAACGTTTCTATGGCCCTAAGTAACGATTCTGTGGCCCTAACTAACGTTTCTCTGTCCCTAAGTAACGTTTCTGTGTCCCTAACTCTCTCCCTGCATACAGCCAGGTCTGCCTCTGTTGAATGACTGGAGGCAAATGGAGAATTCTAAAATGGCCGCTATTTATAGCTCGACCATTACACTGTGCTGGCTGGCTGCTGATTGGCTAATGCGATCACATGTCATGAATGAATGCATTATGGGTCAGCGCGCCTTGTCTGCGCGCCTTCCCAGACATCCCCGCTCCGTCGCCGCACATGTCGCCGCCATTTTAGGAAAAATTTCGATTCGCGCATCCGAAGTCTGCTTATTTTCGGATTCGACGCGAATCGAAATTTTCCTAATATTCGAAACGAATTCCACTTCGATTCGCTCATCTCTAAAAGTGATTGTAAACCTCAGACATGAAATATGAACAAAGTATATCCCTCTATAGTGTGGACTTAATCCAGAGCACTAAGTGTAATCTACTGTATATCACTCTTCAAATGGCAATGCATATGTAAACAAGCCCCTAGATGTGTTGGCTGCACTAGTGTATTTTTTAGGTTTTTTCCTTCATTTTCACATGGTGACCCTGGCAGTAACTTGCTGTCAGGTTTTCTATAAGGGGAATGTTTTCTGTTTAGCTATTGAGACAGGCTGTCCAGACTCTTCACACTGGCCGTAGGCAAATGTGCGGCCTCCCGACATCTGGGTCTTGACGCCGAGCGGCCGCACATTTGCATGCAATTATGAAAAGCATATGTGCTGAGAGCGCGCGCACATGTCCGATACTCACGGAAAGGTCCCGATCTCCTCTTTCAAACAGGACCTTTCCTGACCTGTGATTCGCTGTCAGAGCGATCACATGACCCAAAAACCCCACCTCTCGGCTTCTGAAACCCTTCAAGGGCTGGGAGGCCGCGGCACCAAGGGGTTAACCACTTGCCTGTCGGGTACTTATACCCCCTTCCTGCCCAAGCCAATTTTCAGCTTTCAGCGCTGTCGCACTTTGAATGACAATTGCATGGTCATGCAACACTGTACCCATATGAAATTTTTATCATTTTTTTCACACAAATAGAGCTGTCTTTTGGTGCTATTTACTCACTGCTGGGTATTCTATTTTCTGCGCTATAAACAAAAAAAGAGCAATACATTTGAAAAAAAAAGGTTTTCTTTGTTTCTATTATAAAATTTTGCAAACATGTAATTTTTCTCCTTCAATGATGGGCACTGATGATGCTGCACTGATAAGCAACAATGATGGGCACTGATAGGTGGCACTGACGGGCACTGATGGGTGGCACTGCTGGGCAGCACTGCTGGGCACTGGTGGGTGGCACTGATGGGCACAGTTGGGTGGCACTGCTGGGCACTGGTGGGTGGCACTGATGGGCACTGATCATCAGGACACTGATCATAAGTGCCCTGATGATCGGTGCTGATCTGTCCTCTGATAATTGCCGGTTATCGTCAGTACTTTCCTCCTGCTGTGACAGCGTGAAGAAAGTGCACCCAATAACTGGCAACTTCATTTACTGGTGATCTGTTGTGTCATTGGACACAGCTGATCACGTGGTAAAAGGTCGCTTTGATTGGACTTTTACCACATCACATGATCACACAGCTATGACACAGCTATCACAGAGATCGCCAGGTACACGCCCCCGGGGCACACCGGATTGCGCGTTCTGGGAG
This sequence comes from Staurois parvus, assembly GCF_062004578.1. NCBI lineage: Eukaryota > Metazoa > Chordata > Amphibia > Anura > Ranidae > Staurois > Staurois parvus. The sequence goes on along the minus strand of NW_028318770.1, from coordinate 667,218 downwards.
GACTTCATATGACGCCCTCCCAGAATTGGACAATCACGCTGTAGCCATCATTCAGCTATAGCGCGGTTGGCAAGTGGTTAAACCAGTCTCTGCAGTTTCCTGGTCCTTCTGGGCTCAGCCCTATCCTCTGTGCTGTTATAAAACGGTGGAGGGCTCTGCTCACAAAGCTCTGGCCACATGGGAGTAGAAGGAAGGGGCTCACAGAGGAAGATGTTACCCTTTACAACCAGCAACCACCCTGTGGTGAGCCCTGCAATCTGACTGAAGACACCATCTTAACGGAGAACTGCCACATTATGTACTTGCATCAGTTATGGACTCTCACCTTAAAAGGAATGCCTGGGCAGCCACAGATTAGATAGCTGGGAGAACTGGACTGTAATACTACAGAGACATTCACTAAAGTTCATTAACTGTTTCCTGAGCCTGGTCTGAAGTTACTTAAAAAGGGGTGCATGAAGGTAAATGGAAATTAAAAGAACTTGAGACAGTAAACATGTCACAGGGTATGAAACAAGTCTGTCACAAGGGCTTAAGTTGGCATCAGGAGTGGAGAAAGTAAGCAGTTGCCACAGGTATCCAAGGATTAGTGTAAAGTGTTTCAGCAGCCTGTTGTGAAGCGTGTTTTTGTGCAATGTTGAATGGAATTAATGGGCCTCTAGCCACGTGTTTGGCTTGCAGTTGCTGCACTCTCTCATTGATTCAATGGATGAGTTTGACTGCGGGTGCCACCTATCAACTCGAATAGCCAAGCTAAATTTACTGTAGCCATGAAGCAAAGTATTTTTGCATATGTACTGTATAACCCACTCTGGCTGCCTTGTTAAGCTGGCCATATATAGCTTGAAATGCTTCCAGTTCTGCAGGGGTGGTAAGAATGTGGCCAAACTGGAGTTCCCATCACTTTATGTCTTGGTGACGATTACCAGGGCAAATATGCAAAATCTACCTAGCTAGCAGAGAGACATCAACAAAAATTTACTGGGATTCCAATCCATCCCTGCTCTATCCAGAACTTCAAAACTTTTTTGGCTGTATATATACAGTATTTTAAGAACTTTACCAACATCCTAGGGCTACAGGTTCTGTCTGCCAAATATGGGTAAATGTTACATAGTTAGTCTGGCTGAAAAAAAGACAAAAGTCCATCTAGTTCAGCCATAAAAAAAAAAACCTTATATTCCTATACCCCACAGTTGGGCCAGAGCAGTGTTTCTCAACTCCAGTCTTCATGGACCCCCAACAGGTCATGTTTTCAGGATTTCCCTCAGATGAAACAGCTGTGGTAATTACTAAGGCAGTGAAACTGATCAAATCACCTGTGCAAAATAATGGAAATCCTGAAAACATGACCTGTTGGGGGTCCATGAGGACTGGAGTTGAGAAACACTGGGCCAGAGGAAGGTAAATGTCCCGGGATGTGTGCATCCACCCAGCAGTGCTTTGGATATTGGGGATTGCATTTGTGTATTCACGCAGGAACCATTTTATCAGCATTCTCCAGCATAGTGGTGAACAAATTGTGAGAAATTGATTCACCCAAAGCTTTGGGCAATTTTTTAGACAAATTGGCCCTGATTTACTAAGAATTGAGTCTACCAGCAGACACTGAACATTCAGGCAGACTCAATTAAAACAATCAAGACCTGTCAGTCTCCTGAAAGGCGTCTAGCAAACTAATTGAAAAGCTTCTACTTTGTAGACTCTTTCCTGTTAGTAAATGTGGAATCGCTTCTGGCACATTTTTAGTCTGTTTGCATATGAGAATACTTATAATTTAAAGTAAAAGTACACCTATATATTTTTTTTTTGGGTTGATGTTTCTCCAAAATGATTAGACAACTAATACATTTCCTAATGAATGTCATACATTCTATTTTCAAATGTCAAACATTTTCACACTTATATCTCAAATAATTGGGAATGTCTAGTTCTAATTTACCAATATAATGATATATCTTCCTTCTCTTTAATCAGTATGGTGGACGCTCCTCAATGGCGGTGGCGTGGCGTGAGCAATAGGGCTCCACTCAATGCATTTCGTGTACCAACACGCCCTCAGGGGCACACCAGTAGGACGTGTTGGTACACGAAATGCATTGGTTGGATCCCTATTGTTGACGCCACGCCGCCACCATTGTGGAGCGTCTGCCATCTTGGTACTCACTTTGCTATTATTTTTATTACTCCACGTGGATATTTTAAATTGTTACTCGTGACCATTATAATAAAGTACTACACTATTAAGCACCTTTCTGGCTCCAGAGGCTGAGCTAATTCCTCCCCAGGACCATTTTGGCACCCACCCTGATGGATGGATAGAGTTGGATGACTAACTAAGATGTGTGATGTGTATAACCCATGCGCATTAATACTTTTGTTCTGGTGAGTGTACACCTGTCCCAAGGGTGGATTACCTTTCACGAGTCCATGCACTACTGTCCGTCACAGATAAACCACGCGTGCCATTCATAGGTACTCTCTGAGTTGGTACTCTCACACAAATGACAATCCATTATTCAGGAATTTGCACTTTTTTTTATTTTACATGCATTGATTGATAACATGCATTTATAGCGCTGCACTATTACTTTAACATATTTCTATTCTGGGACTGTTGCCAATACCCTGAGTGCTAGCTGCTACCTTGATATCTATACCTATATTTATCTTGTGTAATACCATTTTAGTAGTCTATATAATTTTACCAGTGCTCGCTTTATCATTATTTTTAAACAATATAACTATTCTACATTGCAGCTCAAACCCTGTCTCCTACAGTGGCTTAGTGGTTAGAACTCAGAACTTACTGCACTTGGGTCATGAGTTCTAATCCCAGTCGTGGCTGCATCTCAGTTTGCATGCTTTCTCTGCACGGGTGTGTTTCTGCCAACACTCTAAAGACATGTTGTTAGGTTAATTGGGCCTAGTATATGTGAAAAAACAGCCATTTTTTAAAAAAACGAAAATCGGTCGCTCGATCAGTCAACGTTACCACCAACGGCAAAAAAATCAGCCGATTTTTGTCCCGTCTACGGCCGGCATTTTTACTTCTGTCCCTTGCAGAGAGAGCCGCTATTATATTTTACATGAAAAGTATTGCAGTTGCAACAGTGTATCCATTTCGGATACAGATGTTTTTATTCAAGTACAAATAGATACATTGTTGCAACCGCAAGACTTTTCATGTAAAATATAATAGCGGACTATAATTCTTCTTCTTCCTCCTCCTCTTCCTCCTCCTCAACTTTACCAATAGAAAAAAAAAATGTGCCAAAACCCCGAAAAACGGCCGACCAATTAACCCACTAACGGTGCAAAAATTGCCCGATTTTTTTTTTCCGGACGATTTTCAACCCATCTATGTCCTGCATTAGATTGTAAGCTCCTTGACATTTGTGAATACCTAAAATATGGAGATCAATTTCCAGGGTTCTGTCAGTGCCAGGAATATAGATCAATTAATTAAGATTTTGGCTACTGACTAGAAAGTGGAAAGGGAGTGAATCTTACCTGCATCCTGTTCTTTTGACAAGTTTGAAATTTTAAATTTTCCTTCTGTTTATATTTCATTACAACTTTATTTTCTCTAAGGCTGCGTTCACACTAGCTTTGTCAGCAGGCATTAGACAGGCGTTTGGGAAGCGTTTTTTACGCTTCTCAAATGCATATGAAAATTCTGCACATGGCAGCACACAGTGCTGTTCACACAGAAGCGTTAGCATTGCATCACGGAAAAACTGGCGCCTCATGTCTAGTCAGGAGCAATTGAAGCCTCCTATTCAAGTCTATGGTGCCGCTCCTCAAATGCCTGGAAGACGTTTGCGATGTGGTTGCGAGGCATTTTCGGAGCGTCAATACCATTTAACTTCATTACAGGCATTTGTGGTGCAGTTTTAACGCTTGGTAAATGCTTATCACATGCCTCAAAACCGCATATAGGGCATTTGGGGAGCATTTGTTGAGCGTTAAAAATGCTTCCCAAACGCCTGTCAAACACTATAGGGGCGTTTGTCAAGAGTTAGAAATAAAGTCAAGTGTGAACGAGCTCTTAAACCTGTCTCCTTATACAACTTGACCCCCTCCCTGTCATCACCTGTTCCCTCCCCCACCCCCCCTGTCATCACCTGTTCCATCTGCAAATCTATGTATCCCCGCCCCACTCTTTTTAACTATTTATTTATTGATCTTGTTAATGTGTCTCATTTCCTATCACCTACAGCTCAGATCTAGCATTATTATATGATTCCTGATTGTATCTCACCACTAGTCTGATTGAATTCACAATTCCTGATCAGTCCCGTTCCCTGACCTATAATAACCTTTAGGGCCAGTTCACACTACATGTGTTTCAGTTGCTTTTTTTGCATCCAAAACGCACAGAAAGAAGGTTATATGGTTGTCAATGTCATAGTTCACATCAGCGCTTGCAGTTCCAGTGCGTTGCATGTGTTGCCAAAAAAGTCAAACAGGCTGCATTCTTTATGCATAGAACTGTACTGGAACGTGGTAAAACGCCCTGGAACGCACTAAAACGCACATGTCCCTAATTAAATTTTAGAAAAAGAGAAGGGAAAAAAATTAACTGGAATGCATAAAAAATGCACTGGAACACGTCAAAAACGCATCTAAAATGCACTGGAACACATAATTAACGCATCCAAAATGCTCTGGAACACACTAAACATGCATAAAAAAATGCATGCAAAAACGCATCTGGAACACATCTAAACTGTTTCTATAGTGTGAACTGGCCCTTAGGACTTGTTCACACCATTTGTGGTGCAGAAACGCATGCAAGAGCACGCATTGTCCAGCACAGCAAAGAAATGCAATGCCCTCTGCAGATGTGCGCAGGTACCATGATGAAAACTTAATTGCACCTCCACATGTCTAGTAAACACAGAGGCATTCACAGCCACCAAAACGCATGGCACCACACTACTGTGCGGTTATTTGCAACACACTTTTACAATAACATGCCTGCAGTATTTTTGCATGTTCCCACACATTAGGCAGCCCATTGAAATTAATGAGCTGAGGAAAAAAAGTAAAAAATGCCCCATTCACACAGGTCTTCTGTCCTGTACAGCATGAATGAGTGGGTTGTTCATGTGGCAGGAGCCACCTGTTACACTATGGGGACACAGCAGCTGTATGAACACAGGTTTTAATCTGACAGGTGTGAAGGCGTGGGGAAGTGGCCCTGAATGCTCACTGTCTGTGTTCAGGGCTGTACACCTGCACCCATATGCTTGTCAAATTATGATCTGCAGCATTTCCATTGGGTAACATAGGTTGCCTGCAAACGGCGATATCCACAAAAACAAACCACTGATTCCCACTCTACAGGCCACAGCACCCATGTGAATGAGCCCCAAGACCTCAATTACACCTCAATTACACACACAGCTTTATTTATGAACTCAGTACAGTTTTATCATTTAGCTTTCACAGGAATATGGTTGGGATTATGTCAGTTAATGTTTTTAGTGTATTTGTACCATAAATATAATTTGCATATTTTCTCTGGTGGTGGGGGGCTGCCAGGTATGCTGTACGGGGCCCCTTGATATCTAACAGTGTCCCTGGGTGTATGCTTGTGTCTGTGCCACCTGTATAGTTAGGAAGAACCTTGAACCTCTGCTATGTACCTCAATGGATCTAGGAATTGGACATGTTTTCAACTGAAAGTACAATTATTAAAAAATAGACAACTAAACCCTCCTAACTACACTCCCATCCACTAACACTCCCCACTACCACTTCCGGGTGTGTGCAAACGTCCTTCCGCCAACGTCATGACGTATTTCCGGTATGACAGCTGCTCTAGGGCCTCCTCCAACAGCCGTCTTGCCATTTATTTGTGCACCGTAGCAATTTTACACGCGGCTCCATTGTGTATATAACATTCACAAATATATGTTTGCAGTTCTATTGTGGATTTGGCATTGGTGAATGTATGCTTGCAGCTCTACTGTGTATATGACATTGGCAAATAAATATTTGCCGGTAAAGGCCCAAAGTCAGCATAAATTGGGGGGCCCAATTTATTACTGTTAAGAGGATTGTAGAAAAAGAATAGCTAGCTGGACATTGAACAAAACCTATTCATTGGTACATAACATGGTCTTGTGGTGCAATAGGGGGCTTTTGGTTTGTTAGTTTGGACATACTTGCATATGTGTGCTCTAACAAGGAAGATTTGGGCATATTATATAGCTAGCAAAAAAGTAGGTGTTAGGGGTGCTAGTACATTTATTTATTTCAGATACTTATATAGCGCTGTCAATCTACGCAGCACTTTACATATTTATGTGGTAAATTCACATCATCCCGGGGGCGGACTGACCATTTGGAAACTCGGGAACTGGTCGAGGGCCTAGGGTCAGTAGGGGGCCCCATGAGATGCCCCTGGTACCTTTTTCATACGCTTTTTTGAGTTTGGGCCAGGACACAGGGGCCCCATGATCCCCTATTGCCCGGGGGCCCCATGAGTTGTAATTCCACCCCTGATCAGTCCCTAACCCTCAAGGGGCATACTATCTAAAGTCCCTAACTTACATTCATACATATACTAGGGCCAATTTTGACAGAATCCAATTAACCTACCAGCATGTCTTTAGAGTGTGGGAGAAAACCGGAGTACCCAGAGGAAACAGGCACAGGGAGAACATGCAAACTCCAGGCAGGAGGTGCCATGGTTGGAATTCAAACCAGCGACCCTAGTACTGCCAGGTGGAAGTGCTAACCATTTAGCCACTGTGCTACATTCAACTAGAACATAAAATAATCCCCCCAAAAAATACATAGTCCAAATGTTTATTGATCAAATACACATTCCACATTTATTTTGACAGCAACAACAATTAGGTACATTCAATAGCTTGGTGAAAATAAAAAAATAAAAGCAGGATTGATGTTGCTAAAATAGAACGGTCCTGCTCATAAGAGCTTACAATCTAAAAGACTATACTTCTAATGAACTGTGCTTTCACAGGTTACAGCAGGAAACAAATGGTTAATATGAATCACATAGGCTTATCCACAAAACAAGCTGCAGATCAAAATATAAATATAAAAAATACATACGTGCCAAAATAAAAACACCTCCCACCTCCCCAAATCCCCACACATACATTTCTCATCATGTTTGTCTGAAAACTGCATTTCATTCTAAATAAAGCAAATTTGGAAGAGCAGAGCAATTGACATGTGTTAGGATTACAATGCAAAGATAATAAACACACCTTAGAAGGAAGAACATGCAAAACATTTACAGCCCACATTAAAACACAGCGTGCGTGTGGCCTGGGGCCATTCACCACAATACCTCTTCCTCCCCCAAACCACCACAGACAAGGCCTTCCAGAAAATAATGTGGCCTGTACAAGGCAAAAAATCACCCACTACTGCATCTCTTTATATAAGGTAGGCCACACCCACCACTGTCATTCATTTGGTCAGAGAAAGTGTTTGCACCTGATTAATTCTCTTCCCACCTGCGTTAACCCTTGGTATACAGACCCCACAAATCGGAGTCAGAAAGAAAGCTACAGTGAAGTGTACCTGTGCAGCGTGCAACAGAACATTGAACAGGGATGTAAAAGGGAACCCTATTGGCAAAATTTCTTGGCCCTATGGGCACAATTCACTCCAGATTATCGCATGAGTTAAGGCAGTCACATGACCACATCTCGCATGCAATACTGAAAATGTCAATGCACTTTTGCTAGTATGCGGCATTTCCCATAAATCGGAAAAACACTCAGGAAATCAAACATAAAAAGGCCTTACACCCCGGTCACATCAAAGCTGATTTAGAAATTGTGCGACGTACAGTGAAGATGCCGATTTCCTTGCGATTTGCAAGACATCTGACACAGATATCTATGCAAATCTCCACAAAAGTAGTACAGGTACTACTTTAGAAATCAGTGTCGGAAACGCACCCATGTTACTGCTCTAATAGCAGACAATAGGGTGCGACTTGGCATATGATTTGAAAGTCGCATGTCATGCAAATTGCATGCCAAGTCGCATCCAGGGCGCACGATTTCAGGTGCGATTTGGGAATTAAAATTGTACCTGATATCGGATGTAATGAATGTGGATGTGAGTGTCTTAACGTAAGCGATTTGCTGCAGTACAATTTCAAAAGTCGTTCTTGTCTAACTTTTTCAGCATTTTGTAGCGATTTCATATATAGAATACAGTAGAAACCGCAGTGCAAAACACAATTGAAAATTCAATAACTCATTGGTAAATCTACAGAAAATATGGTGAAATTGCCAACAAAAAGCACAATTTTAAATCACATCTAGTGTGAACCCAGCAGGCAATTCATTAAAGGAAATAAATCTTTGAAGGCATGCGGTATCTGCATGCTCAGAGGGTCTGTTATGGATTTGGGGGGGAGGACTCCATGCCATTATTTTATATTTTTTTTTTAAATCCTTTTCTCTCTTGCTCACTCTTCTCATGGTTTGACATGGGTTCCCCCCAAAATCCATACCAGACCCTTATCCGAGCATGCAGCCTGGCAGGTCAGGAAAGGGGGGGTGACAAGCGAGCGTCCCCCCCCCCCTCCTGAACCATACCAGGCCACATGCCCTCAACATGGGTGCTTTGTGGCAGGGGGGCTCTCCCCCCAAAGCACCTTGTCCCCATGTTGATGGGGACAAGGACCTCTTCCGTTAGTGGGATAATTGGTCGGCCGTTTTTCGCGATTTTGGCACATTTTGTTTATTCGTAAATTTGGAAAAAATCGGCTGATTTTGCCGATCGGCCAATTTTCGTGGCAATGATCGGCAAAATCGGATGATTTTTTTCCAAATTCACCGATAAAAAAAATGTGCCAAAATCCCAAAAAACGGCCGACCAATTAACCCACTCGGCCGATTTTTTTTTCGGCTGAAAAATTGGACGATTTTATATCCATCTATGGCCTGCTTCAGATGGGTCTAAAATCGGCCAATTTATCAATTTTCGGGCTGTTAGTGGGTTAATTGGTCGGCCATTTTTTGGGATGTTGGCACATTTTTTTCATCGGTAAATGTGGATAAAAATCGGCCGATTTTGCCGATCGGCTGATTTTCGCGGGCGATCTTTTACCGATAAAAAATCTGCGTATGAGCCGTGACCTTCAAAAAAAGAAGAAGAAGAAAAAGAAGAAAAAGAAAAATGCAGGCCATAGACGGGGCAAAAACCGGCCATTTTTATTTAAAAAAAAAAAGAAAAATCAGTTGTTCAATCGGCTGACGTTACTACCAACGGTAAAAAAAATCGTCCGATTTTCGCCCGTTTATGGCTGGCAAATATAATAGCGAAGTAATTACTTCTGTCCCTGCAGAAAGCTGCGCAATTTTATTTGACATTAATAAGTATAGAGGTTGCAACATTGTATCTATTGTATCCGAATAAAACATCTATATCCGAAATGGATACAAATAGATACAATGTTGTAACCTCTATACTATTTAATGTCAAATATAATAGCGCAGCTCTCTGCAGGGTCAGAAGTAATTACTATTATTAATAAAAAAACTGCGTGGGGTCCCCCCTCCCATCCTTACCAAGTAATTACTTCGCTATAATATTTGCCAGCCATAGACGGGCGAAAATCGGACGATTTTTTTTTTCGTTGGTGGTAACGTCAGCCGATTGAACAACTGATTTTTTTGTTTTTTTTTAAATAAAAACGGCCGGTTTTCGCCCCGTCTATAGCCTGCATTTTTCTTTTTCTTCTTTTTCTTCTCTTCTTTTTCTTCTTTTTTTTGAAGGTCACAGCTTATGCGCAGATTTTTTATCGGTAAAAGACCGGCTAATTTGCTGATCATTGCTGTGAAAATCGGGCGATCTGAAAAATCGGCACATTCATCCACATTTACCGATAAAAAAAATGTGCCAAAATCCCAAAAAACGGCCGACCAATTAACCCACTAAGGGCTCAAAAATCGGCCGATTTTTTTTTTGACCAAAAAATCAGCCTATTTTAGACCCATCTAAAGCAGGCCATAGATGGATCTAAAATCGAAAAAAAAATCAGCTGCTTTTTGGGCCGTTAGTGGGTTAATTGGTCAGCCGTTTTTTGGGATTTTGGCACATTCTTTTTATCGATAAATTTTGAAAAAAATCGTCTGATTTTGCCGATCATTGCCGCGAAAATTGGCCGATCAATTATCCCACTAACGGAAGAGGCCCTTGTCCCCATCAACATGGGGACAAGGTGCTTTGGGGCGGGGAGCCCCCCTGCCACAAAGCACCCATGTTGAGGGCATGTGGCCTGGTATGGTTCAGGAGGGGGGGATGCTTGCTTGTCCCACCCCCTTTCCTGACCTGCCGGGCTGCATGCTTGGATAAGGGTCTGGTATGGATTTTGGGGGGAACCCCACACTGTTTTTTATTTAATTTCAGCGTGGAGTTACCCCTTAATATCCATACCAGACCCAAAGGGCTTGGTGTGGATGGGAGGGGGGACCCCACGCTGTTTTTTGTTTACATTTTGGTGTGGAGTTACCCCTTAAGATACATACCAGACCCGAAGGGCTTGGTGTGGATGGGAGGGGGACCCCACGCCGTTTTTTGTTTACATTTTGGTGTGGAGTTACCCCTTAAGATACATACCAGACCTGAAGGACTTGGTGTGGATGGAAGGGGGGACTTTCCATGGATTTTCATTCGTAAACCAAAAATTCCGTTAACCGAGGCGTTGGTAAACTGAGGTACGCCTGTATTAGTATTGGAATCCTTTGTATTGGGATACATAGAACCAACATACATCTGAATTGGCAACATAGCACAACATTTGTGTCACATTGGAGATATCTGGCTAGTTACACTGACCTTGCCCAGGGACTTAGGATTGATACACACCACAGAAATACAGGCAGGATTAGTGTTTAACAGCTCTGTGGATTAGTGGTTAGCACTACTGCCTCACATAGCTAGGGTTGTTGGTTTGAATCCCAACGATGGTAATGAATTTGTATGATCTCTGTGTGACTACTCTAACATACATGTGCTGGTGGCAGCATCTTTGCTTTCTGTCTAAACGATCCCTAGAATGTGAATTAGAATGAGGCCTTGTCTGTTCAAACACCTTTAAAGTTGTACCTTATGTGAATGTCAAATGATGGGATGAGATAAGGGCCTGGACTAATGATTGATTTGATAATGCTGGTTTGCACTCCACCCCCTTTTGGGAAAGTTTGTCAAACCATGAGAAGTGTGAGCAAGAGAGAAAAGGATTAAAAAAAAATATAAAATAATGGCATGGAGTCCCCCCCCCAAATCCATAACAAACCCTTATCCGAGCATGCAGATACCGCATGCCTTCAAAGATTTATTTCCTTTGTTGAATTGCCTGCTGGGTTCACACTAGATGTGATTTAAAATTGTGCTTTTTGTTGGCAATTTCACCATATTTTCTGTAGATTTACCAATGAGTTATTGAATTTTCAATTGTGTTTTGCACTGCGGTTTCTACTGTATTCTATATATGAAATCGCTACAAAATGCTGAAAAAGTTAGACAAGAACGACTTTTGAAATTGTGCTGCAGAAAATCGCTTACGTTAAGAGACTCACATCCACATTCATTACATCCGATTATCAGGTACAATTTCAATTCCCAAATCGCACCTGAAATCGTGCACCCTGGATGCGACTTGGCATACGATTTGCATGACATGCATCTTGCAAATCATATGCCAAGTCGCACCCTATTGTCTGCTATTAGAGCAGTCACATGGGTGCGTTTCCGACACTGATTTCTAAAGTAGTACATGTACTACTTTTGTGGTGATTTACATAGATATCTGTGTCAGATGTCTTGCAAATCACAAGGAAATCGGCATCTTCACTGTACGTCGCACAATTTCTAAATCAGCTTTGATGTGACCGGGGTGTAAGGCCTTTTTATGTTTAATTTCCTGAGTGTTTTTCCGATTTATGGGAAATGCCGCATACTAGCAAAAGTGAATTGACATTTGCATGCGAGATGTGGTCATGTGACTGCCTTAACTCATGCGATAATCTGGAGTGACCATAGGGCCAAGAAATATTGCCAATAGGGTTCCCTTTTACATCCCTGTTCAATGTTCTGTTGTATGCTGCACAGGTACACTTCACTGTGGCTTTCTTTCTGACTCTGATTTGTGGGGCCTGTATACCAAGGGTTAACGCAGATGGGAAGAGAATTAATCAGATGCAAACCTTTCTCTGACCAAATGAATGACAGTGGTAGGTGTGGCCTACCTTATATAAAGAGATGCAGTAGTGGGTGATTTTTTGCCTTCTACAGGCCACATTATTTTCTGCAAGTTTTGTCTGTGGTGGTTTGAAGAGGAAGAGATATTGTGGTGAATTGCCCCAGGCCACACTCACGCTGTGTTTTGATGTGGGCTGTAAATGTTTTGCATGTTCTTCCTTCTAAGGTGTGTTTGTGTGTTACTGTACAATGATTTCTGTGTCTATTATCTTTGCGTTGTAATCCTAACACATGTCCATTGCTCTGCTCTTCCAAATTTGCTTTATTTAGAATGAAATGCAGTTTTCAGACAAACATGATGAGAAATGTATGTGTGGGAGGTGTTATTTTGGCATGTATGCATTTTTATATTGATATTTTGATCTTCAGCTTGTTTTATGGATAAGCCTAAGTGATTCATATTAACCATTTGTTTCCTGCTGTAACCTGTGAAAGCACAGTTCATTAGAAGTATAGTCTTTTAGATTGTAAGCTCTTATGAGCAGGACCATTCTATTTTAGCAACATCAATCCTGCTTTTTTTTTTTTTCTCACCAAGATATTGAATGTACCTACTTGTTGCTGTCCAAATAAATGTGGAATGTGTATTTGATCAATAAACATTTTGACTATGTATTTTGTGGGGGGATTATTTCATGTTCTAGTTGAATGTAGCACAGTGGCTAAATGGTTAGTACTTCCACCTGGCAGTATTAGGGTCGTTGGTTTGAATCCCAACCATGGCACCTCCTGCCTGGAGTTTGCATGTTCTCCCTGTGCCTGTGTTTCCTCTGGGTACTCTGGTTTCCTCCCACACTCTAAAGACATGCTGGTAGGTTAATTGGATCCTGTCAAAATTAGCCCTAGTATATGCATGAATGTAAGTTAGGGACCTTAGTACACCCCTTGAGGGTTAGTGTCAGGGATGCAGGTGTGACCAGAAGTGTGTGGACTGACACAGGGAAACGTAGGCTTCAGATATAGTAAATAATATAATTTATTGAGACTAACAATACAAATATAAACTCAGTGCACCAAACCCCAAGCTAACACAAATACATACAACAAGGTGAAACAAACCCAAACCTAAACTGATATAGATACACAGGTACATATAGAGCACAACGTAGTCAGGCAGGCCGGGTCGATAACTATCGGGCAGGTAGGTACAGGAGGAGCAGGCAGAGAGAATGGTCAGGGTCACAAGCCAGGGATCAACAGGAGAAGTCAGCAGAGGTCAGGATCAGGCAGGGTCAGCAACAAGTCAGGCAGAAACAGGAACAGGAATGCAGGTTACAAGATACAGGGGCCCATGGAAAAACACACACCACTGACTGTGAGTCTGGCCATTCCTTAAATACAACCCCTGCAATCAGCTTCAGGTGTTTTTGCTGACTGCAGGGGTGAGTCTCTGATTGCTGAGAGCACCCGCTGGCCAGCCCTGGTACTGCAGCCCACAAGGCAGGTGAGTCCCACCGTTATTGGCAAGTCCATTCCTGACAGTTAGGGACTGATGTGAATTCACCATATATATGAAAAGCGTTGCGTAAATTGACAGCACTATGTAAGTATCTGAAATGAATAAATGTACTAGCACCCCTAACGCTTACTTTTGCTAGCTATATAATATGCCCAAATCTCTTGTTAGAGTGCACATATGCAAGTATGTCCAAACTAACAAACCAAAAACCCCCTATTGCACCACAAGACCATGTTATGTACCAATGAATAGTTCATGTTCAATGTGCAGCTAGCTATTCTTTTTCTACAATCCTCTTAACAGTAATAAATTGGGCCCCCGATTTATGTTGACTTTGGGCCTTTACTGGCAAATATATATTTGCCAATGTCATATACACAGTATAGCTGCAAGCATACATTCACCAATGCCAAATCCACAATAGAACTGCAACCATATATTTGCGAATGTCATATACATAATGGAGCCGCATGTAAAATTGCTATGGTGCACAAACAAACGCCAAGACGGCTGTTGGAGGAGGCGCTAGAGCAGCTGTCATACCGGAAATACGTCATGACGTTTGCGGAAGGATGTTTTCACACACCCGGAAGTGGTAGTGGGGAGTGTTAGTGGATGGGAGTGTAGTTAAGAGAGTTTCGTGGTAATTTGCAAGTCTATTTTTTAGTTTTGTGAATTGTTCTTTTGTGGAATTCCAGACCACATCTGGACATGGTGAGATCGCTGTTCTCCACCAAGGAGCTGATCCTCATTTGCTGGGGAAACATTACTAATAATTGTTGTATTTTCAGTTGAAAACATGTCCAATTCCTAGATCCATTGAGGTACATAGCAATGGTTCTTCCTAACTATACAGGTGGCACAGACACAAGTATACACCCAGGGCCACTGTTAGATATCACGGGGCCCTGTACAGCATACCTGACAGCCCCCCACCGCCAGAGAAAATATCCAAATTATATTTATGGTAAAAATACACTAAAAACATTATTAATGGATATAATCCCAACCACATTCCTGTGAAATCTAAATGATAAAACTGTGCTGAGTTCATAAAGCTGTGTGTATAATTGAGGTCTTGAGGCTCATTCACATGGGTGCTGTGGCCTGTAGAGTGGGAATCAGTGGTTTGTTTTTGTGGCTATCGCCGTTTGCAGGCAACCTATGTTACACTATGGAAATGCTGCAGGTCATAATTTGACAAGCATATGGGTGCAGGTGTACAGCAGTGAACACAGACAGTGAGCATTCAGGGCCACTTCCCCATGCCTTCACACCTGTCAGATTAAAACCTGTGCTCATACAGTTACTGTGTCCCCATAGTGTAACAGGTGGCTCTAGCCACATGAACAACCCACTCATTCATGCTGTACAGGCCAGAGGACCTGTGTGAATGGGGCATTTTTTACTGTTTTTTTTCCTCAGCTCATTAATTTCAATGGGCTGCCTAACGTGTGGGAACATGCAAAAATACTGCAGGCATATTATTTTCAAAGTGTGTTGCACCTAACCGCACAGTAGTGTGGTGCCATGCGTTTTGGTGGCTGTGAATGGGTCTGTTTTTAATAGACGTGTGTATGTGCAATTACGTTTTCATCATGGTACCTGCGCACATCTGCAAAGGGCATTGCATTTCTTTGCTGTGCTAGAAAATGTGTGTTCTTGCATGCGTTTCTGCACCACCAATGGTGTGAACAAGTCCTAAGGGCCAGTTCACACTATAGAAACAGTCTAGATGTGTTCCTGATGCGTTTTTGCATGCCCTTTTGGCATGCATGTTTAGTGTGTTCCAGTACATTTTGTATGCATTTTGGACACGTTGCATTGCATTTTTGTATCCCTTCCAGTTAGTTTTTTCTACTTTCTTTTTATTCAATTTAATTAGGGACATGTGCGTTTTAGTACATTCAAGGACGTTTCAATGTGTTCCAGAACAGTTCTGTGCAGAAACAATGCAGCGTGGTCAACTTTGTTTACAGCACCTGCAATGCACTGAAAATGAACTATGATGTGAACTATGACATTGACACCCATATAACCTTCTTTGTGATGCTGAAAAAGCAACTGAAACACATGTAGTGTGAACTGGCCCTAAAGATTATTAGAGGTAAGGGAAAGGGACTGACCAGGAATTGTGAAATCAATCAGGCTGATAGAAAATGAGACACATTCACTTGATCAGTAAATAAATAGTTAAAAAGAGTGGGGTTGTGATCCATAGATTTGCATATGGGACAGGTGATGATGGGGTGAGGGAGGGGGTCAAGTTGTATAAGGAGACAGGTTTAAAAGAAGATAAAAAAAGTTACAATGAAATATACACAGCATGAAACTTGCACATTTCCAACTTGTCAGAAGAACAGGATGCAGGTAAGATTCAGCCCCTTCCCACTTTGTAGTCATTAGGCAAAATCTTAATTGATCAATATTACTGTCACTGACACAACCCAGACAATTGATCTCCATTTTTTTAACATTCATAAATGTCAAGGAGCTTATAAGCTAAGGGCAGAAACGCCGGCATGTACTAGGGCCAATTAACCTAACTGGATGTTTTTGGAGTTTTGGCAGAAACACATCCATACAGGGAAAGCATGCAAACTGTGATGCAGCCATGACTGGGATTAGAACCCATTAGTGTTGTAAGTTCTGAGTTCTAACCACTAAGCCACTACGGGAGACAGAGTTTGAGCTCCAATGTAGAATAGTTACATTGTTTAAAAATGATAAAGCGGGTGTACTACACTATTAAGCACCTTTCTGGCTCCTGTCACTGAGCTAATTCCTCCTCAGGACCATTTTGGCACCCACCCTAATGGATGGATGGATGGATGGAGCTGGATGACTAACCCATAGCTGCCAGCATACCGCTGCACCCCCAGATGTGTGATGTGTATAACCCATGCGCATTAATACCTTAACATAGAATAGTTACATGATTAAAGAGAAGGAAGCTATATCATTATATTGGGAACTTAGAACTAGACATTCCAAATTATTTAAGATATAAGTGTGAACATTTTTAACATTTAAAAATAGAATGTATGACATTCATTAATAAATGCATTAGTTGTCTGATCATTTTGGAGAAACAGCAAAATAAAAAAAAACAAAAAAACAAAATATAGGTGCACTTTTTACTTTACATTCTAAGTATTCTCTTATGCAAACAGAAAAACGCCAAAGCCTGCGGTTGTACGCCATCTAGTGAACCTATCCAGTATTGCACCTACAAATGTGCCAGACGTGATTCCACATTTACTAAGAGGAAAGAGTCTACAAGTAGACGCTTTTCAATGAGTTTGCTAGACACCTTTCAGAAGACTGACAGGTCTAGACTGTTTGAATTGAGTCTGCCTGAAAGTTCAGAGTCTACTGGTAGACTCTATTCTTAGTAAATCAGGGCCCAAGCATCTTGCAGTGTGTGCCTCTCCATTCTTCCTCCATACTCGGGGTCCTTGGTTTCCAAATGAGATGCAAAAGTTGCTCTCATCAGAAAAGAGGACTTTGGACCACTGAGCAACAGACCAGGTCTGTTTTTCTTTAGCCCAGGTAAGACGCTTCTGATGTTTTTTTGTTCAGGAGTGGCTTGACAAGAGGAATACGACATTTGAAGCCCATGTCCAGGATCCGTCTGTGTGTGGTGGCTCTTGATGTACTCACTCAAGCTTCAGTCCACTCCTTGTGAAAGTCCCCAACACTTTTGAATGGCCTTTTCCTGACAATCCTCATCCCTGCTGCTTGTGCACCTTTTTCTTCCACACTTTTCCTTTCCACATAACTTTCTATTAATGTGCTTTGATACAGCACTTTGGGAACATCCAACTTCTTTTGCAATTACCTTTTGAGGCTTTCCCTCCTTATGGAGGGTGTCAATGATGGTTTTCTGCACAACTGTCAGGTCAGCAGTCTTTCCCATGATTGTGATTCCTACTGAACCAGACTGAGAGACCATTTAAAGGCTCAGGAACCCATTGCAGGTGTTATGGCTTAGATAGCTGATTAGAGTGGGACAGTTTGAGCCGAGAATATTGCACCTTTTCACAATATTCTAATTTTCTGAGATTGTGGATTTGGGGTTTTCATGAGCTGTAAGCCATAGTCATCACAATTATGACAAATCATGGCTTGAACTATCTTGCTTTGTATGTAATGAGTCTATCTCATATGTTAGTTTCACCTTTTAGGTTGCATTACTGAAATAAATGAACTTTTGCACGATATTCTAATTTTTCGAGTTTCACCTGTATTCTCAATATACCATCTCTTAACAATTTTTACATATTAGCAAATACCAACACAAGACAACAACCTGTTACCTGTCACAAATATCAAAGTGTGAGCCATTTGTCACCTGTAAATAATACAACTGCCAATTAGCATTGAGATTCATGTTCAGAAAGACATTGGCATCTGGGGAATTGGTGAACAAAATCAGGTGTTGTATACATTACATAAATGCAACAGCTTCCCACCCAAGGTTCCTGGTTGCTAGGAGGCCAGCCCCACCAGTATCCTAGCAACCAGTGACACATTCCTGGCCCCTTTCATCTGCAGAACAGGAGGTTGTAAGTCAGCAGTTGAATGTAAGCAGAGCAGCTGGGGTTTTGGCTGAAAATATTGACTAAATATGGTCATGCCCAAATTTGGTCAATGAAACCATGAAGCTTCACCATTCTTTATATACAATCAAGCTGCTGGCCCAGGGATCTGTATGTTGTGAAAGTGGTGGTGGGTTAGCATTTTTGTTGCTGCGGGTATCATTCATTGTGATTGAGGATGGATCTATATCACAGGATTATGTAGTAGATCATGGCTTTACATCATGGGACCATTTTTTTAAATGTGTGTTTATTTGAATTTTTTAAGTCTTCCTAAACCCACAACAGTAAAATTAGTCTGTTTATGCAGTAAAGCATGCTTGTTATACTCACCGTGGAACCAAAGGGGTTAATCCTCTGCATTGTGTAAAAAGGCCATTTGATCCTGACTTCTCTGCTCCTACTCTTGTTCAACTGTCCATGTCTTATCTCCTGATAAGACAGACTGAACCGTAGCCATTCTGTACATGCTTAGTTTAGTGTGTATTGCTATAGAGTTTTTTTATTTCTTGGGGGAGTGCATGTGATCAGCACAGGGCCAATCAGCACTGTCCAGACAGAGGTCAGGGGTTTTGCAGCCTCCCAAAGCAGAAAGAAAACTCCTCCTACAAGCTTTACAAGTGCTCTGCTGAACACTGATAGAAGTTGCAAGACTGCTCTAATTGCTGATGAGAAAAGGTATTTAGCAGTTTATAGTTACTAAAATAATTGCACTTCCATCTTCTGTGTATTGTGGGAGACCAGATATAGAGAATGCAGGGTCCTGGGTTTAGTAACACTCTGAAGAACCATAGGAGTTTTCACCCAAAGGCTTTGACTTGGTAGATCCAATTGTAGAATCTGTAAAAGTAATGATCCAATAGGAAGAACCTTGGGGAACCTTTGACACAGTGCACAGATACAAAAAAAAATTCAGCTGTTTCTTTCCTTTTATTGAAGAAATAAAACTTGATCTCAGAAGAATGGAAGAAGACAACGAAGAAGCATTGCCTCCTTAATATTAGACTCGCTGAGCTTTACCATCTAAAAGATAGTAATGCTTCTAGTTTGAACAATCCTTCTGTCATCGAAGCTTCAGTCATAAGGTGAGATTAGCTAAACTGAATTTATTTTCTCTCTTGAGAAGGGGGAGATATGATCAATATGTATAAATACTGTACATAAGTAAATGGTCCATATTGAGAACTTGGTTTGGATTTGTTCACTTTCAGGATATTACAGAGGACAAGGTGGCACTCTTTACAGTATGACTGGAGAACAAGAGATTTAACCTTCACACGTCAAGGCTTCTTCACAGTAAGAGCTGTGAATATGTGGAAAAGGATCCCTCAAGAACTAGTTCTGGCCAGCTCAGTAAATTGTTTTACCACTTGGAGACCAGACCATAGTAGCTTTACTGGTAAAGGGCAGCTCTCCTGTGAAAAATCATATATATATATATATATATATATATATATATATATATATATATACTGTACATACATACATACATACATACACACACAGGATTTTGTACTTCTGCCACACAGGGTCATGGGACAGTTCACATCAGGAGACGATCTGCAATTTCAGGCAAATTGATCTCCGCCAGCACCCACAGATCATCGGGCAGGGAGGAAGAAAAGAGCTGTACCTATGTTTACATAGTCCCAGCTCTGTGCAGAGCTGGGACCACGATCCTTCACATTCCCTTGTACCAGCACCATCTAGTGTACACCAAGCACATAGTTAGGCACGCACTTAACCCTTTAAAAACCCTAGATGTTAACCCTTTCCCAACCAGTGTCACTAGTACAGTGATCAGTGCATATTTTTAGCTCTGATCACTGAATTAGTGTCACTGGTTCCCACAAAGTGTCAATTAGTGTAAAAAATGTCCGTGACAATATCAAAGTATCGCTATAAGTCGCTGATTGCCGCTATTGCTAGTATATAAAAAAACCATTAAAAAATTCCAGTTAGGTACATATATATTTGGACACAGGCACAATTTTAGCTTTTTTCAGGTGTTTACCAAAACATGGATATGGGCTGAAAGTGCACACTCTCAGGTTTAATTTGAGGGTATTTACATCCAAATTGGAGGAAAGGTTTAGGAATTACAGCTCTTAAGAGTAGCCACCCCCCCCCCTTTTTCAAGGGATCAAAAGTAATTGGACAATTGAATCAAAAGCTGTTTCATGGCCAAGTGTGGGCTACTCCTTTATTATTTCTTCATCAATTAAGCAGGTAAAAGGTCTGGAGTTGATTCTAAGTGTGGTATTTGCATTTGGAATATATTGCTGTGAAACTACATCATGCGGTCAAAGGAGCTGTCCATGCAAGTGAAACAGGCCATTGTAAGGCTTCAAAAATGAAACAAATCCTTCAGAGATATAGTAGCAACATTAAGAGTGGCCAAATCAACAGTTTGGTACATTCTGAGGAAAGAAGAAGGCACTGGTGAGCTAGGCAACATAAAAAGGCATGGACATCCACGAAAGACAACAGTGGTGGATGATCGCAGGATCCTCTCATAAATAAAATGTTCATTTTTAATATTTTGTTGAGAATCCTTTATGGACAATGACTGCCTGAAGTCTGAAACCCATGGACATTATTAAATACTGGGTTTCCTCCTTTTTGATGCTTTTGCCAGGCTCTAACTGCAGCTGTTTTCAGTTGTTCTTTGTTTGTGGGTCTTTCTGCCTTTAGTTTTGCCTTCAGCAAGTGAAATGTATGCTCAATGCTCAATTCTTTCACCTGCTTAATTGATGAAGAAATAAGAAAGGAGTAGCCCACACTTGGCCATGAAACAGCTTTTGATTCAATTGTCCAATTACTTTTGATCCCTTGAAAAAGGGGGGGTGGCTACTCTTAAGAGCTGTAATTCCTAAACCCTTCCTCCAATTTGGATGTACATACCCTCAAATTAAACCCAAGAGTGTGCACTTTCAGCACATATCCATTATATAACTATAGCTTGAATATGTTTTGGTCAATACCTGAAAAAACTAAAATTGTGCCTTGTCCAAATATATATGGACCTAGTTGTATACATACATACATACATACATACACATATATATAGTTAGTCTAGAAAAAGACAAAAGTCCATCCCGTTCAACCATAAAAAAAAAGTTATACTCCTACACCCACAGTTGATCCAGGGGAAGGAAAAAAACCCAGCAAAGCATGATCCAATTTGCTCTTGCAGGGAAAAAAATTCTTTCCTGATCCCCTGAAAGGCAATCAGATATTCCCTGGATCAACTTTACCTATAAATGTTAGTATCCAGTTATATTCTGTGTATCCAAGAAAGAGTCCAGGCCTTTTTTAAAACAATTCACTGAGCTGTCTAGAACCAACTCTTGAGGAAATCTATTCCACATTTTCAAAGCTCTCACTGTGAAGAAACCTCTCAGTGTTTGGAGATTACATTTCTTTTCCTCCAGATGTAAAGAGTGCCCCCTTGTCCTCTGTGATGACCTCAGGGTGAATAACTCTACACCAAGTCCACCATATGAACCTCTCAAAAGAGAATAGATTCATTTCCTCTAATCTTTCCTAATAGCTGAACTCCTCCATGCCTCTTATTAGTTTGGTTGCCCTTCTCTGTACTTTCTCCAGTTCCCCAATGTTCTTTTTGTGAATTGGTGGCCAAAACTGAACTGCATATTCCAGATGAGGTCTTTATTAATGATTTGTACAGGGGTAAAATGATATCTCTCTCTCTGGAGTGTATACCTCTTTTAATACAAGAGAGGATTTTGCTAGCTTTAGAAACCGCAGCTTGGCCTTGCATATCATTATTACCTGTAAGCTTGTGATCTACCAGAACTCCCAGATCCTTCTCCACCATTGATTCCCCCAAGTTGTACTCACCCTAGTAAGTATGATGTATGCATATTCTTAGCCCCCAAGTGCATAACCTTACATTTATCAACATTAAACCTCATTTGCCAAATAGTTGCCCAATTAAACAGTGCATTGAGGTCGGCTTGTAAGTTGGAGACATCCTGTAAGGACGTTATTCCACTGCACAGTTTGGTGTCATCTGCAAAGACTGAAATGGCATTTATAATCCCAGACCCTAGATTATTTATAAATATAATAAAAAAAAGTAAGGGTCCCAACACTGAACCTTGGGGTACACCACTGACAACCCTAGACAATTCAGAGTATGAGAGAGATATAGAGAGAGAGAGAGATTTCATGACATATGGCAATTATAGTTCGCATAAGACACTGCTGCTCTAATTTGCATATTGAAATGAGTCTGAGTATGTTATGGCTGTTGCATGATACTTACCCTGTTGATTAACCAAAAAATTTACAACTTAATTTTATATGCAATGGCTAAATAGTTAGCACTTCCACCTGACAGTACTAGGGTTGTTGGTTCAAATCCGACGTTGTCTCGGACAGAACAGCAAGTATAGCACACACAGCAGGCTATCCTTCACCTTTTTAAGCTCATTGATGTTTGCATATATGTGAGTGGAATATGGGCACTTAATAAATTTACAATTTAAAAAGGATAAGGCACTATTGTTTCTTCTTCCTTTATGCTACCTTCAATGTGACACACTGGAGAGAGGATACTAAAGGAAGGAGGAGACCCCTGGAGGGGAAATAGGAGATATCCATCCATCCATCCATCCATCCATCCATACCTTAATAGGGATCAACAGATTGGAGAGACCCCAGGTGGAATATTGCCATAACTACAGCTATCCTAAAAGTATCTGGAGGAATATCGCAAGCAGGAGTATTATATTACATCTGTCCTTTAAGGACAAAAAGCTGGTTTTGCCTAATATCAATTAGGCGAAGTATAAGGTGAGTGCATAAATAGATCAAACTGCATCAAGATACTGGAGTGGGAGCTTCTGAATTGAAAGAGGACTTTGTTTCTACAAATATATATTTTGACTTTGGTTATGCGGTTTATTGAGAATTGGTTATTTGTTTTCACATTGGGCATGTACACTGTGATTATAATTTGAAGAGTATAGGATCAGTTCACTTATTATATATATTATTATATATTTTTGAGTACATTTATGCAGCTGATATTTGGATTTTTTTGAGCAGACAGGAGCGCGGCACTATTGGTTATAGTCTGAGTCACAAACACTATTTAATTAGTTGGTGTGAGTGCCAGCGAACCTTATGTGAATTTATTTAATTAATTGATTAACACAGTCACTATCCACTATTGTAGCTCACCAGTATACACACCTTTTTTTGAACAATTCAGTGGTGACATCTATTCTGTGGGACCTTGACCCCTATGCACTCACCACAAATCTGGCAAACATACGCCCAAAATGATAATAAGATCTGTGATGGCCTCCTTCACTCCTTCCTTATAGCGGACTCCAACAGAAGTGACCAAGATGCACCTTAATAAAAAAGTGCTGCAGCTCCATCTGTCATCTCCTCCTCCAGGACAAGGCTTTTAGCTGAGGAAAGTGAAAGCCGTTCAGACACAGCAACAGGTGAAACATTACTGTTACTGTCCTGGAACAAGTATGTTATACAGGGTGACCGAAGGGAGTTGAAAAAAAACATTTTCAACTCGAAATGTATTTATTTTTACAAAAACAGAGGTCAAGACATGCCATTTTTTAGTTACTTATTCAGTTGTGAAAAATAATGTAATTTATATGACGACCATCCTCTTGAATGCAGCTTTCAATCCTTCACTTGAAATTGTCCATCACTCAGGCCAACAGCTGTTGATCAATCGTGAGCACTTCTTGTCGGATGGCATCCTTCAATTCATTCAAATTACGGGGTTTAAGAGTTTATACACGGCTCTTCAGATACCCCCATAGGAAGAAATCACATGACGACAAGTCAAGAGATCTTGGGGCCATGGCACATCGCTGAAACATGAAATAAGGTGCCCAGCGATCATGTTTCAAAGAACTTCCATTGGTGTGTTGGCAGTATACACTCTGGCACCATCCTGCTGAAAATAAACATTTCTCATGTTTATTTGTCGTCTTCACAGTTCTGGTTGTAGGAAGTTGTTCAGCATGTGAATGTAACATTCCAAGTTAACAGGCACTGTAACGCCGTTTTCCTTGAAAAAATATGGGCCCAAAAGGGGTAACCGCACACCACACTGTAACACGTGCAGAGTGGAGAGGTCTTTCTTGTGTGTTGCTAGGATTTTCAGGAGCCCAATAATGAAGGTCCTGCTTATTTACAGTCCCATTCAAATGAAAATGAGCTTTGTCGCTCAGCATGATGATTGCATTTTCTGGGGAAAGGCACACCGACCAACATTGAAATAGCCACTGAGTTCCTGTGATAGACTCACCACTTTGAACAAAGCTGTAGTAAGCAAACAAATAATGTTGTAACATCTATTGCTTCATTGTGACTGAATTGGCATTTCGGGGGGGGGGGGGGCGGGGGGAGATGCCTAGCTCACTCCCCCATCACCACTTACCGTGTACTACCTGTTATAAAAACACCCAACTCCCGTCAGTTACCTTGTAGATAAAATGATTCTTCCTTTACTTTTTTATTTTTTCTAAAAAGTTGTTGAATTTTTTTAAATTACCCCTATAAAGCCAGCTCCTAATTATAGCGATTTTAATAGATATTGCAGACTACATAAATAGTAATTTATTGGACACATTGTATGGATTATAGTCTGTTATTTTCATACAGTTAACATTTGTTTTATCAATTAAATGGCAATATCTTATTTTTGCAGTATTCATTGTTTGGGAACAAGGCCTTTGAGCTTTTATTCTGAACATCAGGAATATTCTTGAATAGAATAATACTGTTTTTTTACACATATCCACACCAACTATTCAGGTATGCTGATAGTCAGTCTAATCTAGTCAGGAGGCTGCTGGCCCGAGCCCCAGACTATTCATTCATTGGAGACACTTCACTGCAGTAAATGAGTGAGTATACTTTCATTTAATTCAACAAATTTGAATTGCACTAAACATTACATCAAGCAGGAGTACAGGGTCTCTTTTGGAAACTGGATCAGCATGTTACCAGTGTGTGATACCCTTATACTTATTAGCTCCCTGAAACTTTGCATACAATAAGTGAGGTTTGAATACCCTGGAAGTTACATTAAGAGGAGACATTTCCAAATGGGAAAACCTTTGGAGTTGCAGTGTTCATGAAATGTTTGTTTATGCCAGTGTTTCTCAACTCCAGTCCTCATGGACCCCCAACAGGTCATGTTTTCAGGATTTCCCTCAGATGAAACAGCTGTGGTAATTACTAAGGCAGTGAAACTGATCAAATCACCTGTGCAAAATAATGGAAATCCTGAAAACATGACCTGTTGGGGGTCCATGAGGACTGGAGTTGAGAAACACTGGTTTATGCTAAGGTGAGTGCTGATAATTCTTTTGAGTTTTTATTTCCATTTATAAAATGTGGACATTAAAGTAGAACTATAGGCAAAACTTTTTTCCTTATTTTGGATAGAGCAAGGGAGGGATATAACCTGTATCAGATTTCTTTTCGCCATCTGTGTGCCATGGTGGAAATTTCCCTTCACTTCCTGTCCCATAGTCAAAACAGGAAGTGGGAGAAAATCCCTGCAAATGAAGGGAATCCCTTGGGGATCCCCAGGTCACCAGAACTAGTGTCCCCATTGGAAGATTTCTCCTCTATAACTTTTCTGGGGACAACCCAAAATCAGTGATTCTTTTAATTTCACTTTCAATCATAATGGTAAACAGGACAAATAAAGAGGATATATCTCCCTAATTGGGGCACAGACCGCAATAAAAATTAGTGTTCTAATCCCTCTCCACTCTATTCAAAACTAAAAAAGAAAAACGTATCAATTACATAACTTAATTTTCCTTTCCTGTCACCAGTCCATGTCAGCACACATGATATATCTATGCCTGTATAGCTATAAAAATCTGACTGAGAGCAACCTCCCCCATTCTCCGTACAATCAAGACCAAACAAGGGAGGGTTCATATGCTGCCAGGGATTGGCGTCAGGAAAGGAAAATTACGGTAAGTATGTTCCAATTTTCTGTTTTCCTGACGCCAACATGGCAGCACACGTGTGATAAATAACTAACTAAACAGGGAGGGCTAAACTGTATAATCAAACTGCATTACAATGGACATGGAAGCCTAGACTACCATTCCGTTGAAGTCCATTGACGTATAAACCCCTTGATCTTCCCTGTAGCACCTGAGGCAGCTAGCCAGGTAACTAGCCTGCTGCTTTGCAAAAGTCTTCATAGACACTTTGCATGTGCTGCCCCGAATGTAAAGATGAACCTGGCTGAATATGTCTCTACCACTTCTGGAGACTCTTGCCTGGCTGCACTATGTTTTCAGGATGACCTTGACACTCCAAGATGACAAGGTTTACTGCAGCTTTCTCGTCTGAATTTACCTGATGGAAACATCAACAGCCTCCCAGAGGATTTAAACTAGGAAGCAGCTTGAAGGTAGGCATCTTAGATACCTGGTACATCCAGCTTGTGTAGGTTAGGTACCATCTGTGCCAGAAAGGATAGAATCACCAATTTTAGGATGAAAACTGAAGCCACCTGGGGACAAATTGTGCTCGAGTAGCATAGGCCCCAACTTATTCATAAGAAAGAAGATATAGGACTCTGTAGCTTGAAGCGCTTGCAGTTCCAAAACTCTGCCCCCTGAAGTTATCGAGGGACACTTCTTCAAATGATGTCCTACTGAAGACTCCTTTCTATTTGTGCAAAGAGACCTGGCAAGGAAATCCAGTGCCAGAATAAAATCCCACAGGGGAAAAGTTTTTCCTCCTCAGGGCAAAGTCTCAGGACCAACCTCCTGAAAATGCTCCCCTGGCAGCTGACATGCTCATATTCCCTGATGAAGCTGAAATGGCTGAAATTTGAGCCCTTACAGAAATAGGCTGAGCCCCAAATCCAGATCTGTGTGAGGAAGTTATAGTAACTGGGTGACCACTGGGTTGCTAGGATCAAAATCCTGCTCAGTTGCAAAGACTGAACTTGTTTCAGACTTCTGCGTAAATGGCATTTGTTCGCATCCTTCCTGAAACTCTGCAGGATTTACCACTGAAAGAGGAAGGCCTTAATCCTTCAATCCTTTCCTCTCAATTTCTAATCTATCCTGGGCCAGGTGTTGTGGAAACACTGGCAGCTGCAGTGCTTGGTCCAGACTCCAATTCCATGGCTAGGGTAAAACCCAGACCTGCAGGCTAATCGGGCATGCATGTTATCACAGTGAGACTCTCAGACAACAGTCACCCCTGGAACTTCATGACCAAAGGCAGTAGAGGAAAGCCATTTGCTAGGCAACTATTCCTTGGCTGAGTAAGCGTCCACTTCCTCCACCAACAGGTGAGGGTAGCATGAGAAGCACCTTGTGAAAGGATGGTAATGCAAACAGGATCAACTGAGGGAGGCCCTATACTTGAGTGATATGGGCAAGATCTTTTAGATTAAAGACCCATTCATTGGGAACCAAAAACACCTGACACCACAACCCCTTTTGGCATCCTGGGCGCCCGCAGCCTCTGAAGATTACATTCGGTCATGGACATGATAGTTCCACTTCCATTGGAACCTGCAGTTGAGTTTCCTTTATTTCTAAATGCATAAGACTGCGGCTGTGTTAACATCATCCAGAATAACCAGGTGACTACAGGTGGCGATCCGCCCTGTAGCACAGGCATCAAAGGTAACAGTAGTCTGAGATAATAAACCTACCATATGGGATCGAGTGATCCCCTGTCACACCCATACCCAGAGACTCCTGCACATCTAAGGAGAAACACTTTGAATCAGCTCAGGTGCCGACTTCTGTATTGCAAAAAGGAAATTCTTTGGAACGTGCAGAGAAGCCAGTGTGCCCAGGGTAGCATAGGGATGGAAGACATCATCGTTTCCAGGAGACCCCTGAATTGGGAAGCTTGACAAAACTGAGAGAGATACCACTTCCGAAGAGGCTCCCTGCTCCTTGGCCTATTCTGAGAAGGAGCTTCTGTATTGATGAATAGATGGGTTTGCTTCCTCTGTTCTGACACCTCCAATCCAGCCAAAATTTCTCAGGCTGGCTGGATAAAAATCCCTTTTGAGCTAGTAAGTGATCTGGGCTCTGGGCCAACAGTAGGATACCATGCAAGTAATGATGGGTTGCAAAACACCCCATTTCCTCAGAGGGGCTATACAGAGATTAGGACCTTAGCAAAGGTCATCTGTGAGGTGGCGAGCCATGAAGGAAGGTATGTAAACTGGAAGTGTCAATCCCCCACTGGGACTCTGTTT
Organism: Staurois parvus; assembly: GCF_062004578.1. NCBI lineage: Eukaryota > Metazoa > Chordata > Amphibia > Anura > Ranidae > Staurois > Staurois parvus. Next base: position 638,618 of record NW_028318770.1, on the reverse strand, counting down.
CTTTAAACTCAACACCAGTTGAAACTTCATTCTTCTTACAGACACAGAAGAGAATAGTCTGTGAGGGAGGACTTAGAATCAATGCCCTTTGCAGTTATATTATTGATGTACTGAAAGAGGAAACCACCTCTTGAGCAGAAAATGTTACTCTGGTCTGGATGAAGAATAATTCTAGAGGGCGATGTCTAAACCATCAAAAGTAACCGAGTTTTACCATAGAAGGCACCCACGGATCTCAAAAATGGGCTTTACCACCATGCGCCGAATCAGCCACAGTAGCCTGGGGGGGGGTCCTCTCAACAAAACTCCTGTAGGGATTGAAAGGAACAAAATGGACCATGGCTGTTCTTTCTTCAGAAAGGTGTCTTTGCACACTCTTCCACCAGCTATTGAAGTTTCTCATTCTGGCAAAATAGTCTTGAGTCTTGAAATGTAAAGTGGGCCAAACTAGCTGAGAACTCAGCTGAGCCTTGACCTCCTATGACAAGGAAGGCCAAACTAACCATTGAGAGCTCTTGAAAAAGTGTTTACCATAGGGATGCTGATTGGTATACAGAGCTGCCTGAAAAAATGAGTATTAGGGCTTGTTTGCATGTGCAGATAACATAGCTACACCTCTGAAAAAAGATGGCTATGATGGACTTGGGGCCTCCTTGGTAAGGAGGGACGTGCATGCTGCTCTGTACTGCTGTGCAGGGCTGCATCCTTGACATTGTGCCTGGAGTCTGCTGGCATAAGTGGTTGGAGAATTCAGAGGATTGTTAACTATTTGTCCATGAAGGACTATGACTTGCTGGCTCCCAGCCTCCTTTGTCCTTAGAGAGGTTTTCATGGCAATATCATCAGACATGTTAGTCTGGTATTAGGTCCACGCCGCAGGCTCAGCACTCTATCCTTTGTCACTCTTAGAGCTCAGGGAAGTAGAGATGCCAACACTCACTGGGAATTTTGTGTGCATCCTGGGGGGGCTGGAAGAGCCACTGGACTTGTCATGCCATGGCAATGCTATTTTAGCTTGACCTTAGGGCCAGTTCACACTATAGAAATGCAGTCCAGATGTGTTCCGGATGCATTTTTGCATGCACATTTTTGGCATGTTCCCGGGGTTTTTGACATGCCAGTGCGTTCTTTATGCATTCCAGTGCGTTTTTTCCCTCTCTATTGCTTCAATTGAAATATTGAAACGTGCATTCCAGTGCATTTTTGGTGCATTCCAGTGCGCCTTACCGTGTTCTAGTACAGTTCTGTGCAGAAAAAAATGAAGCTTGTTCTACTTCTTTTTCTGCAACTGGAACTGCAAGCACTGAGGTGAACTATGACATTCACAACCATTTAACCTACTTTCTGTGTGTTTTGGCTGCAGACAAAAAGCAACTGAAATGCATGTAGTGTGAACTGACCCCTGAGCAAGAGCGGAAGTGGGCTGGGTTATACCAGAAGATGAAGACCTCGCTCATTGAAAGGCATTCTTTTTCCTCCTCTTACTTACCACACTGATAGTCCCTACCTGAGCACATGAAGGTCTTGATTATGTGGCATAAGGCTTCTCTTGGAGCAAGGATGTCAGCAGAGTGCAGAAAGTAAAATGAAAGACAGAGAAAGAAGCAAACAGATCATAGACATGTGCCTGAATCATTTCCCTCCCACTCTCATTCATCTGCAGCATAAGCAAGGGAAACCAGAAGATGTTTCCAGTGCAAACCCACCTTGCACTTGCGTGAGCCTGGACATGCCTTAACAAAGATGGTCAGCACAAGAGGCCCTCTGCACAGTGGTATGTGTGGCTGCCATAGCCAGCCATGAGACTGAAAACAGCCACAAACCCCAGACCAGATCATGTACACACGCTGGCCACAAGTGAAAGGCAAACTGCTGACAAAAGAAAACCCCTCAAATCACTCTCACAAAGGAAAAATGACAAAATCTAATGAAGGTAGAGGCAAGGTAGAAAGAAAAAAAGGGATAGCACTAACCTGTGGGAGAAAAGAAAATGCCAGCACTAATGCAGGCCATAGATGGGGAGAAAACCGGCCGATTTTTGTTTAAAAAAATGAAAAATCGGTTGTTCAAGCGGCCAACAGAACCAGGAACGATAAAAAAAAAAATCGCCGATTTTCATCTCGTCTACAGCCAGCATAAAGTGTCTCTGCAGAGAGCTCCGCTATTTCTTTGACAGTTCTTTGACATTTATAGCGGCTGCAACATTGTATCTATTTGTATCCATTTTGGATACAGATGTTTTTATTCGGAAACAAATAGATACATTGTTGCAGCCGCTATAAATGTCAAAGAACTGTCAAAGAAATAGCGGAGCTCTCTGCAGAGACACTTTTTGCCGCACTGGAATTCTTCTTCTTCCTCTTCTTCTTCTTCATCTTCTTCTTCTTCCTCTTCTTCTTCTTCTTCCTCTTCTTCCTCTTCTTCATCTTCCTCTTCTTCATCTTCCTCTTCTTCTTCATCTTCCTCTTCTTCTTCATCTTCCTCTTCTTCTTCTTCATCTTCCTCTTCTTCTTCTTCATCCTCTTCTTCTTCTTCCTCTTCTTCTTCATCATCTTCTTCTTCCTCTTCTTCTTCCTCTTCTTCTTCATCTTCTTCCTCTTCCTCTTATTCATCCTCTTCTTCTTCATCCTCTTCTTCCTCTTCTTTTTCTTCATCCTCTTCTTTTTCTTCATCTTCTTCTTCTTCATCCTCTTCCTCTTCTTCTTCATCCTCTTCTTCTTCTTCTTCTTCATCCTCTTCTTCTTCATCCTCTTCCTCTTCTTCTTCATCCTCTTCCTCTTCATCATCCTCTTCTTCTTATCCATCCTCTTCATCCTCATCTTCTTCTTATTCCTCTTCTTCTTCATCCTCTTCTTCTTTTTCTTCCTCTTCTTCTTCATCCTCTTCTTCTTCATCCTCTTCTTCTTCTTCTTTTCTGCTTCTTCATCCTCTTCTTCTTCTTCATCCTCTTCTTCTTTTCTGCTTCTTCATCCTCTTCTTCTTCTTCATCCTCTACTTCCTCTTCTTCTTCATCATCCTGTTCTTCATCCTCTTCTTCTTCTTTTTGTCTTCCAGATTTTTTTTTCTCGGTAAAAAGATCGGCCGATTTGCCCATAATTGCCGCGAAAATCGGCCAATCGGCAAAATCGGACGATCTTTTTCCAACTTTACTGATAAAAAATCTGCCAAAATACCGAAAAACTGCCGACCTATTAACCCACTAACGATCCGAAAATCGGCCAATTTTATTTTCGGCCGAAAAATCGGCCGATTTTCGACCCATCTATGGCCTGCATAACTCCAGCTCCATGATCCTGCTCAGGTGTGCAGAGAAACACGTGCAGCATGGACAGCAGCAAGCACCAGCTCAGGTGCTGCACATGAGGTTCTGATGTCTCTGGTTAGAGAACTCCTCAGCCTCAATAGGTCACCAGAAATGTTGGTGCATTTAGCAACCTAAGATGCTGGACTGCACCTGGTAGAGGCTGAACCTAGGCGGACTCTGACTCAGTCGGCAGGTAGGGACTTTTCTCAACATCATTGTCTTGGAGGTGGAGATCTTGAGCACAAAAAGGAGAATGGGGGAAGTTGCTCTCAATCAGACTTTTATAGATATACTCAGGTCCTGTGGGTGGATATAGGGGCGGAGATATATCACATGTGTGATATAATTTTTATTTTAATTTTATACTGGTTATGATGAAAATGGGAAAATTAGCATTTTCCTTAACATTTTATATACCCAGTGAGTATTTATCAAGTATGTCACTTTCTGTCCACTCAGCAAACCATTCCTGTTCACAATTTAATCTGAAACACGCTTGCTGCACAGCATAATTGTCTTCTTATAGGCAAGCAGTGGAGTTTAAGTAGGAGAGATGACTGGGCAATTATTGAGACACAGCCACTGAAGTGAGGAGACCAGACTTGCATACTGATTTTCATGTATAGAGTGGAAATTGCTATTGATAATATTCAATGCTGAAGATGGTCAAATGAATTGTTTAGGACTAGTTTTTCCTTTCTGTCTTTTTTAATCACATTATATGGACTCTTTTACTCCGACTGTGGAGGAGAATCCTCAAGCAACATAATGTTGTTCTACTACTGATCACACTACACCAGTACTCCCATGTTGAAGAAGAGCTTGCTTTTTTTGCCGCAACTGATAAAAAAATATTGTGTTATAGAGAGGAAAAAGTTCTGCCAAGAAGAAATTTAGAAAGAGGTTAGATCTGACTGTGGATTAAAAAGCACAACACATTACAAAGACACCAATAACCCCAAACCAGGCTCTAGCGCTCCTCCATATCGGAATAGATAAAATTCCACTGTCCTCACGCACCATCACTATACATATTCTGTCAGCCGCAAAACTCAATATCACCAGACTTTGGCGATCTACTAACACTCCCTCTTTATCCCGACTGCTGTCCGACCTTAACTTCCTATGTGAAATGGAGAGGAGAACAGCCCTCCATAACTTCTCATACCACAAATTTGAGACTCAATGGACCCGATGGTTACACAACCCCAACTGCTCGATAAAATGATTATATAATATTCGACCAAACTACATGCTTATGACATCCTAGGTGCCTCTACCCCCTCCTCCCCCTCCCCCTTTTCCCTTCCCATTCTCTCCTTTACTGTTCATACCACAATTCAATAAGGTGCACTAAATTGAGCATACCTCTCATGTAGCTGAACCAAGATTACGCAAGGTACTTCGGCTGGTTGGCGAAGTTCCACTACCCCATTTTACCTTACCTATGCAAGATTTTGTATTAAATGTGCACCTCTCTATGCTAATGTTCTCAATTATTTTGTATGTTTCAAATTTTCCAATAAAAAATATTTGAATATAAAAAGCACAACACACGTTTCCACAATTCTTCACTTGATAAACAAAAAAATATTTTAAATTTATTTTAAGCAAACTCAAAAGAAATCTTCAATATTGTATTGCTGGGCATAAAAATAAGCAAATTAATGAATTTCATAGATAGAATTTATTACAGGTCTTGTGCCCTTATGCTTGTACATGTTTTTTTTTTTTTGTTCTCAAAGGATTTTCATACAAAGCTTTAGCTGTGAACAATGGATAATTCAAAAGCCTTCATATGCATAATGGAATTAGCTAGGAAACAGACACTTCAAAGATGAGTCTTCTTGTCAATGTGTTACAAAATTAAAGTAGTCAGAAATGCACTATCCACCACCAAAGTCTCCACCATTATTTTTCTAGGTCTGTTCATTTACTTTGGCCATTACAAGTAAACACGTTTCACTTTTCACGTAGTATTCACTTTGTATTGAATCTTGTGCAGGATGACCTACTGTGTAGGTGTGTGTAAGTATTCTTTCATATAGTTATTTTAACACAATAATAGAGGAAGCAAAATTAAGTTTTTCAGCCAGGAGTTTGATATGTTCAAAATAATAATATATTAGGTTGCATAGGTTTCATTGGCAGAATTAAATAGTGGTAAAGCATTTTAATAATTTTATTGCAGAGTAAAAAAAATGAAGATAAAATGCTGAAGCTGGACTTCATGAAGATTAAATACAGTACTTGGTGCCAGCACTACACTCCCCACCTGCTCTCACTATTTTGCAAGCACTTCATCTCCCACTCTCACTACTCTGCGATCACATAACACCCCCCCAGGCACACACACACATGCAACTGTACTAGAAATGAACCCTCCAAAGCCCTGAACCTACACAAACCCCCATCCTCACTTTCAGCACTCTGCCACCCCCCCCATACACCCTTCGACACCCACCAAGACGCCTGTACGCACCAACCGCACCACACCTGCTTGCAGGCTCACCTTGACCATTGCACCAGACCATGTCCTCCCCTGCCACCACCCTAACTGCCACCATCTCATCATAACTGCCCTCATGCCCATCCCCATTATTCCACACTTTTTTTTTTAACACGTGTGTATTTATATCATTTTGAATTTTGATTGTGATAAGAATACAAACACAAAATAATAGATAAACATCTGTGAATGTTTTTGTTTATTCTGGTCATGGTATAGCTAGTAATAGTTTAATCACATTCAGATGGATTTGTTTTGTAATGTTGAAGATATTTCACAACTCATTTAATTCTTGTTTCAAATTAGGTTCTGGGACACACCAGCATTTGTACCAATGTGGCTAACTTAATCACCTTAATTGCCTCCTGCCCGGTTGATTGTCAAATGATGGGAGAGTGAGAGCTCTCCCATCCTGAGTGGAAGTCAAATTACATCCTTCCAGATTGCTGTGACCAATCACAGCAATTGTTTGTTGTACAAAATGCATGCCTTTCATTCATAGCCATTAATTGTGTATTTTTGTAATGGGAAAAAAAAATTACTGTTATTTTTTTTTTTTTTACATACCGTTACTAGTCAGTATCCCTGATTACTGCCACACCAGTCATATGATGATGATATACTGTACTGGTGACAGTACAAATATATATTTTAATCTTAATTTTCCAAAAAATTACAGCTTCAAAAAACTCACCATGCCTCTTACTAAACACCACAAACTGTCTACTTTCCAAAAAGGTGTAATTTTGGGGGTATTTGTACTGTCCCTGGCATTTTAGGGCCTCAAGAAATGAGAATAGTGAATACATCAGGACTGATTATTTTTCAAAATATACCATATATACCATAGTTTGTAGACGTTATATAACTTTTACACAGACTAAATGTTATACACTGATTTTATGTATTTGCAAAATTTTATTAACCAAGAAAAACGTGGGCTTTTTTTTTCAAATATTTTGGTATTTTTTTGCTTAAATAGGAAAAAATAAAAAACCCAGCGTTTTTTTCCAAAAGGAAGCTCTATCTGCCGAAACAAATAATATAAATTTCATTTGGGTACAGTGTTGCATGACTAAGTAATTGTTATTTAAAGTGTGACAGCGCTTAAAGTTGAAAATTGGCCTGGGAAAGAAGGGGGTGAAAGTGTCTGGTATTGAATTGGTTAATCAGTCACAATAGTAACAAGAAATGTGTCAATGCAGCTGTTGGTTTCCAAAAACATTATTTGAGGCATGAAGGTTTGTCAAAGCACTCTATTACAAATTTATTGTGCATAATCCAATCATCATGGCACCATGAATTCTTAGGCAGGTGTTATTTGTCTAAGCTAAAAGCGTGAATTGTAAAATCATAGGGGTAAAGATGCTGTAGGCCCCACCCTTGTTTATGGATGGTTGTTCTGGTTTGATATAGAGGTCCTGCTTCAAACCTCTTGTGAATGAGTTGTCCTGTGCTCCTGTCTTGAATTTCCACCTCACTGTCCTCAACAGAAAGGTATAAATGCTGGGGTATGTCCTGAAAACCCCATTTTAATTGAGTAAGCCATAAGGAATAATGCTGAAACATCTTCAGTGTTACAAAACAACACGATTGAATTTGATAAACTAGTACAACTGCAAAATATACTGTATATAACATATAATTTAAGCAAGCTATCTATACAAAATAAATATACCATTTAAAGAATGCATAGAGATGTCATCTGCAATGTCCTTGCCATTGAATATATTTGGGAACAAAAAATAAAGTCTTTCATTTTGACTTTTGGCCCTTTTAAGTTTAAATTTTCTTATAAAATTACCTTGATTACCTCAGGCAATACAAATTTTAAAGCAATACAACTGATTGAAATAAAACCAAATCATAGATGGCAGAACATAAATAAAACATTAAGCAAGAGACATGAACATAAATATAACATATCTGAAATATTTTTTGTACAGTCTGAATTTACAGTTGATGAAATAAAAACTTCAGATGTGATGAGCCCTGACAATGGCACCTGAGATGCAAGAGTTGGACTGTCTGAGTTTATAAGAGAATTAATCTTCTCTGCTTCTTTATTGCAGGCTTCAATCTAAACAAAATAAAGGTAGATATTAAAACTATTATTTTCCCATAAAATAATACCGATTTAAATCAAGAACTGCTTGCATTTACATCTTACAATGTGCTTTTTATTATATGTAATTTATTTTTATACAGCTGATAAATTCTACACTTTACAGAAAACTATCTTTACTAAGCCATTATTAACAGGTTCCCGCCCAGCCTATAGCCAGATGGCGGCCTGCAAAACCCCTCGTCAGTCCGGGTGGACGCCATTTGGTGTCCTTTCGGGCATGCGTAGTTTGCATACCCGCAGAGCGGCGCAATCTGTCACCGGCCGTGTACCTCGGACACGGCCGATGACAGATCTGAGTACCGGCCCCATTGCTGGTACCATGTGACCTGCTGTGACCAATCACAGCAGGTCACATGACAGTTGTATACAATGGATGGCTTCATTCATGCCATCCATTGTATACTAGTGTGTGTAGCTGTGAATGGTCACAGCGATCACATGCACAAGCTGTGACATGATTAGCCGTGGCCAAATCACAGCTATGCACAAAAATGAATCGATATCATTCAGATAAATGCTTGCTTATAGCAAAGTAATTCTTTGCTATAAGAAAATTGTGTAAAAAAAAATAAAAAATACTGATCACTTCCCCAAAGTAGTACAATGTTACTATGGTAACATTGTACTACTTTGGTCATAGTGAAATATGAAAAAAAAAAATCTTAAAAAAAAGAAAAAAAAATGTAATAAAAAAATAAAAAAAAATTATATATTTTTTTTTCATACTGTCACCAGTCAGTGTCCCTGATCACCGCCATGCCAGTTATATGATGATGCTGTACTGCACTGGTGACCATATTAAAAAAATAATAATTTTTTTTATTTTTTCATTTTCCGAAAAATTATGACAAAAAAAAATTCAACTTCCAAAAACTCGCCATGCCTCTTATGAAGTACGTCGGACTGTCTACTTTGCAAAAATGGGTCATTTGGGGGATATCTGTACTGTTCTGATGTTCTTGGACCTCAAGAAATTAGATTGGCTGTCAGTACTTCAGGATTGATCAATATTCAGATATATACCATAGTTTGTGAACTCTATAACCTTCCTACAAACTAAATAATACATCCTAATTTGGGTTATTTTCACCAAAGACATGTAGCTTCCTGTCAGAATATCTGCTTGCTCATATATCCCATACAGAGAGCAGATATTCTGACAGGTGTGCAGGAGACCTGCATGGCATCAGCAATCTACTGATCCCTGGTGCAATGCTATCCAGGCTCATGAAGACAAAAGTAATATATGCACATTTTTTTATCTGCAAAAAATGTGCATTTATTATTTTTGTTTAAAAGGTGAACTTATCCTTTAACTAATGGAATATACCATATTGTATATTGATTGGTACAATAAAAGATTTGAAGCAGAAACAGGTCTATTGTATTCCCAAAAACAGGTTTATTTTGATTTTGTTAGAGTGGCTCTCTACCTGAGAAATGTTTTCTGAATACAACTGAATCATTCATAGGAACTCTGCAAAAAGGCATCAATTGGCAGTCTCTACCTGTATTGCTTTAGGATGAACATCAACTGGTACCACAAGGACCACTAGCTCTGATTCCACGCTGAGGTATCCAAATACATCACATTGGGGTACAGATATGTGAGGCCTTATTTTCTGCAGGATGTCCATGACTGTTACTGGCATTTTCTTTATCTGAAAAGAAAATAAAAACTCTTAGAGCTCCAAGTATATCCATAAAGAATTTGAAATATGATGATAATGTGACAGGCTGTTATCAGCTGGAAAATTTTCAAGTGCACATTTATGCAATGCCTTTAAAATTTTATAACACAATTCCACTTTTTATAGGAAGATTATTTTGAAACCATGACCTGTGCTACAGTAGTGTTTACTTACTGCAGATTAAACAAAGCAAAACTGTTGAGAAGAATAGTGTTTCTATATTAAGTATAAGGCAAATTTGCTAGTTACAAAGCTAGAATTTGTAAAGCTAATTAATAATAATTATAGCACTGTTTTATATATCTCTCAAACCACAAATTCAAATGTGCAAACACCATTTCAGTTGTAAAACAGAAACAAATATAAACCAAAAGTAACAACAATTTCCATTTAAGCCAGGGTTCACAAATATGCGGCTTGGTACATCGCATGTGATTTGCACAGGAACTGCACCGCATTCCTGTGCAAATCACATGCGAATTGTGTGCGGTGCAATTGGAGCCATACATTTTGTATGGCTCTAATCGCACCGCACCCGCACCAAAAAGGTGGAGGACCCTTTTTGGGTCCGCACTAGAATCGGATCGCATGGGTATTTACACCTATGTGATCCGATTCTACACATGGACTTTCGGGGTGTTTTGTTAACTTAACCCCTTCAAGCCGGATCGTCCTGGCGTGAAGAGGAGTTCCTGCGCCGGGAGGTGGGCTTGACGGGGTGGGGCTTAGTGTCATGTGGCCACCATGACGTGACGTTATGGCCGGTCACAAGATCGGGAAAGGTCCCGATCGAAAGAGTGGACCGGGACCCTTCCGTGAGTACCGCACATATGTGCTGGGAGCGTGCAGGGTGCGCGCTCTCAGCACATATGTTTTTTGTTACATGAACGCAAATGTGCGGCCGCTCGGCGTCTAGGCCCAGATGCCAGGAGGCCGCACATTTCGTGCGGCCGGCGTGAAGGGATTAACGTACACACCTGCAGCGGTTCGCATAAACGGGGTGTGATTCTGATGCGGTGCAGAATTCGCACAGAAAATTCTGCAAATTCCGCACCACATCAGTGTGCACCCAGGCTCAGGGTAAGATAGAAACAAATATAAACAAAAATTGTAACATATCACTTTGTGCTGTATCCAATCTATACATCCATCACCAGCATTAGTGTTCAAAGTGTATCCCATCGCCGCTCTGTTCGTCAGCAACCCATCAGCTTATACTGCCTCTCTTGTTGGTGTTTGCACATTTCAATTTGTGGTTTGAGAGATATATAAAACAGTACTGTATTTGGGAGTGGTTTTCACTCTTAATTGTTTTGCAGTGTAGTTTGGGCTTGATATTACAGCAGCAATATTGGATATTGGCAAAAAAAAAGTGACCAGCTTGGTATGACTCTTCTCATTGCCATCATGTCTCAGTTTTGTAAAAAAAAAGCATTACTGAAGGCAAGAATCATAAACACAGGAGGGTAGGTCCTGTTTCCTCAATTATTCCCCCCCACCCTCGAAAATTGTTTATGGTGCATGCAAAAATACACTTTTTTCGTTCACTGATGGGCACAGGATTCAAAGGAAATTGGAACATCCAAAAGCAATCCAACTGAGATGTGGGCAACATAACAAACTAAGGCCATAGGATTAGATGAAGGAACAAAAAGCTGGTTCCCCTTTGCAGTGACAATCAGGAATGATAAAGAGTGAATCAGTCCATCTAATGGTTGCAGTGGCTGCAAGGTATACAAGCACAGATTGAACTAGGTCCAGACAATGAAGGGAGTCGAATTTTATTCTTTAAACCAGGGTCCCATTGGCCAGTTCTACTTTAGACCCCATGATGTTGAGATGTAGGGGTCTAGATTGGATCTGGTCAATGGTATCCAGATACTCCAAGCAATGGAGTCGACTCCAATGCATGTTCAGTATCAAACTGAACCTTTTCAAGGTCTGAAATGTTCTTGCAAAATTGTTGGCAAAGCCATGTGCTGACAGTTCCCTTAACAGGCACTCCTCCAGGTATACCACATTGGGGATGCTGTGGAAACGCAGCAAGGAAAGCACAGCGGCAAAAACCATGGTGAACACACAGGATATGTAAGGCAGGCTGAATGGCAGGAACTATGATCTAGAAGAGCTGAAAAACCAAAGAAAAGCAAAGGAATCAATGCTGTGCTGAAAAACCAGAACTCATGAGTATGCACGGATTCTATGTGGAATTTTGGGGAACTAATTAACACACTTGGGCCTTAAGATGGAACTGTGAAAAGGATGAAATAAAAGCTCTAAATCCTTCCCACCACAAGAACTGGAGCTAAAACCACATGCTCCATAAGTCTTGCAAGGGTTGCATGAAGGGCTACTAATCTATGCGATGACATGGAAGACATGAACTGGGGAGGGAGCAGTAGCCACTGGAAACCACCTCTAATATGCAGGCATCTAAGATTCTATCTAGATTAGCAAAAATGTGACAATGTGTGACTAGGTGCCAAGTTAGAAGTATCCACATTGTGCTACCATTCCAAACTTTCAGTCAAAGCAGAAACAAAACAGCAAGTTAAAAAAAAAAAAGGAAGGATGTATACTGTTTCAACCTTTTCATGCTAGGTGATATGATAAGGCTTAGTGTTGTGTTAGTTAGTGGGGGAAGCTCAGGGAGAAAATAAAACCTGCCGTGGCCAGGTGCGCATGCCCTAAAGATACACCATGAATGCCACCCCCCGCAACAGCTACAAAAGTAAAAAAGGTACCTAAAAAGCATTTGGGGAAAAAGGGAAAATGAGAAAGAAATTGGCAAAAAGGAAAGATGCAGCCCCTGAGCCCAAGATGATAACCCCACTGCCTTAGCACCCCAAAGGAACATCTCTGGTTAGAGAACTTTTTGGCCCCAAAAGATCACCTTGTAGGTGTGCTTAGCAGCCTAAGATGTGGAACTGCACCTGGGAGAGGCTGAACCCAGATAGATCCTAGTCGGTAGGTAAGGGGCTTAAGCTTGTGAATTTACAGTCTGTAGGTAACGATCTTGAGGACAAAAAGGAGAATGGGGTAGGTTGCTCTAAGTCAGACTTTTATAGATTTTAACAGGTCTTGTGGGTGTTGATAGGGGTAGAGCTACATCATACTTATGCTGCCATGTAGGTTTCAGGAAATGTTCTTTATAAAAAAAAGTGGAAATAATTTTAAAAGCCCAGTATTTAACCTACCCAACTTTTGTAAACACTCTACAACATTTCACAACATTACAGACATAGATAAATTTACCTTAGCAAAGGTATCTAGTTTTTCTTTGTCATATAAAATCCTTAAAACACCAGAACACAATGGGCAGCATGCTCCTGTGTACACAAACAAAAGAAAAGTCAGTAGTATTTAAAGATACTGCACAAATTAGGCATACTGTATATCTATTACCCATATGGTGTTGTAATGAGCTAGAATGTGTTCATTACAATTGGATATAGTACAAACTGCAAAATTAAATATTTTAAATTAAATTGATATTATTTAGAGATGAGTAAAAAATGGAAATCTGCTCTACTGGTGAATTTTCGAATCACCCGGCTAAAAGAAAAGTATGTGAATCAGATGCCTTTTTTGATGATCTAACTCTTCATCTTGGAGAGCATAGCAGGCCTCACAATGAGCTCCATTCACTAAAGCAGATTGCATGCAGTATTTTGGTGGTTAGATACATTTTTCCCAACTATTGTGTGCGATAGTGAAAATGTCAATTCGCTATCCCCCTATGCAGTACATAACTAAAAAACAAATGCTTGGTAAATACCTCATAAAACAGCGTTAAAGTCAATTCACTAAAGGACATAACTAAACAAATGCATGCGTTAAATAAGTAGTGTTCCAGGATTGTAAAAAACCTAGCCAACTTGGAGTAGACCGTACCTTTTGGATGAGTCTTTAACCGCTTCCCGACTGTCCAGTAGCAGAACTACTGCTACAGGGTGGCAAGGCTGCACAAAATCACGTATATATACATGATTTTGTATTTCCGGGTAGCGGGTGCGAGCGCACCACCCTACCCATGCCGCCATTGGTGGCTACAGCTGTCGATCACTGGGTCCCGGCCGGAGATCCCCCGCCGGCACCTGGCGATTGCCGAGGAGCACTGACAGGGGAGTGGTCTGTATGTAAAGAATACAGATCTCTCCCCTGTCAGCACCAGCATACTGCTTTGTATTACTCTGCATAGCAGAGCAATACAAAGCAGCATACTTACATAGTAAAGCACACATAGACAACAAAGTAAAACAGCACACAGTTAACCCTTTGATCGTCCCAGATGTTAACCTCTTCCTGCCCAGTGTCATTATACAGTGTCAATGCTTTATTATTAGCACTGATCACTGTATTAGTGTCACTGGGGATGTCAGTGGCAGTTAATTCCTCCAGTGCCCGCTGCAGTCCCACAGTCCTGCTAAAAGTCACTGATCACCACCATTACTAGTATAAAAAAAAACATTCCAGTACATATACCGCCATTTGTAGACACTAACTTTCACATAAACCAATTAATTTACATGTATTGGGATTTTTTGACATATAGCAGAATACATTTTGGCCTAAATTTATGACGAAATTGTTTATAGCGCAAATTTTTTAAATTTTTTTACTGGATATGTTTTATAGCAAAAAGTCAAAAATATTGTTTTTTTTTTTTTCAAAATTGTCGGTCTTTTTTGTTTATAGTGAAAAAAAATAAAAACCACAGAGGCGATCAAATACCACAGAAAGTAAGCTCCATTTGTGGGGAAAAAAAGGACATAAATTTAATTTGGGTGCAGCGTTACATGACCGCGCAATTGTCAGGTAAAGTAACACAGCGCTGTATCACAAAAAATGGCCTGGTCAGGAAGAGGGGTTAAACAGTAATAGAAACCTACAGTAAATATGGATAAAAACACAAAAACATTGGGGTTGATTTACTAAAGGCAAATAGACTGTGCACTCTGCAAGTGAAGTTGCCCCAGAGCTTGGTAAATGAGGTAAAGCTTCACTTTACAAAGAGTACCCAATCATATGCAAGGAATAAAAAAAAACTGCATTTTTGCTTGCACATGATTAGTTGATGGAAGTCATGACAGCTTCCCCTCATTTACTAAGCTCTGTAACAACTGCACTTGCATAGGGCACATTCTATTTGCCTTTAGTAAATCAACCCCATTACATATAGTGAAATATATTTATTTTCTCCTGTCATTTTGCCAGATTTTCAGAGACATTTTTGTGTATGCAGTATATAAGCATATACATAATTTTCTGCATAAATCTCCCAATCACTCCAAACATATATACAATACAATGTACATATGCATATCACAATGCTCTAATCCCTTGTTAAAACATATGTCATATGTAGGAATAGAGAAGTATTCTTACAAAAGTGTGGAACTTGAGCTGCTAGGAGAGTGGTATCATTTTGAAGGTTTGGCATATGGATATCAGAGTGACACTTTCAAGACATCAGAGAATGATGAGAAAGTAGACATGGTCAAAGATATAGGAATGACTTTGCCAAATATCACAGCAAAAATGACTTTAAAGTGTAATTAAAGAGAAAACTTTATTTTTCCTCCTGTCAGGTTTTTTTTGCCATCTGTGTCCCATTGGGAAGATTTCCCCACTATTAGTGTTCAATGTCTACCCAAAAGGTTGGAATTTCTTTTCCGTTCACTTTCAGTTATAAAGAGAAATCGTAAAAATAAAGAAAGTGAAACTCCCTAATTGGGGAACAGACAGCAATAAAATCTGAGAGGTATTCTAATCCCTCTCTGCTGTATCCATCCCACTGGATATGACATTATGAGATAAATACAGAATGGTTTCATGAGATAAATACCACAAATTTCAATAAAACAACACATCCCCTTATTTTAGTAGCGTTTTTTAGTGAATTGCAAAACACTTTTGAAAAACAGTATGAGCTATTTTACCTCTGATCTTAAAGTGGAAAATACTATTTTGTGAATTGAGCCCAATAACTATAAAATGTTACCAAACCCAGGATCCTGCCTTCACTATATCTGGTCTTCCACAATACACACAACATGGAAATGCAATTACTTTAGTAAATACAAACTGATAAATACCTTTTCTTATCAGCAGTTAGAGCAGTCTTGTCACTTCTATTAGTGTCCATCTGAGCACTTGTTAAAGCTTGTAGGTGGAGATTTTATTATCCCCTAAATGTCCTGTTAGGCTGCATAACCCCTGACCCTCTGTCTGGACAGTGCTGATTAGCCCTGTGCTGATTACATGCACTCTCCCAATAAAAAAAAAAACTGAGCATGTGCAGCTTGCCCTCAAGGATCTGTTCTATCAGCAGATGGACTGGGGACAGTAGAAGAAAGGGAGGATCAAAGAAGACAGGATCAAACATCCTTTTTACACAATGCGGAGGATTAACCCCCACAGTGAGTATAACGAGCATGCTTTACTGCATATATACAGACTGATTTACTGTTGTGGGTTTAGTATCACTTTAAGAGCATTAGCTTGTCAGATAAACCTAAAGACCTTGCAAACATCAAAGATGATTTATCTATTCATTACAGGTACTTGTATAGTACTGTCAATTTAGACAGCTATTTACACATCTATTGTACATTCACATCAGTCCCTTCCCCGAAGGAGCTTACACTCTAAGGTCCCTAACTTACATTCATACATACACATACTAGGGCCAATTTAGAAAGGAGCCAATAACCCTTCCAGCATGTCTTTGGAGTGTGGGAGGAAACCAGAGTGCCCAGAGGAAACCCAGGCAGGCATAGGGAGAACATGTAAACGCCAAGCCTTTGTATGAAGTAAATGTCAACTGCTATGTAGTGAAGACACATGCCTATATATACTTTGCGGATACAGTCTTAGTCAAAAGTATTAGTGCCTCTCCATTTTTTCACGAAATCCCAATTCGGCAAATTACAGCTGAAACTGAAACAATGAAATGTCACCCAATATCCCTTACTTTATAGTCCATAGAGAAGACATGTTGCTTTTGTTTTAACAAGAGTAATTCTTATAAATATTACAGCAATTGAAAATAGCATGGAATATTTATTGGTACCCTTTTGAGGTTAAAGTAGAACTATAGGGAAAACCTTTTTTACATTTTGGATAGGGGTTTATAGCCCCTTTCAGATTTTTTTTGCCATCAGTGTCCCATTGAGGAGATTTGCCTTCACTTTCAGTCGCATAGCAAAAACAGAAAGTGAGAAGAAATCCATGCAAACTAACTGAATCCTTTGGGGTCTAGAGTAGCCATTGGAAGATTTCCCCTCTATTATTTTTCTGGAAACAACCCAAAATTTGGGATTTTCTTTTACTTTCCCTTTCCATGATGACTGTAGACAGGACACACAGAGAGGGTGAATCTCCATAATGGGGAGACAGAAAAAAAATACCCCAAACCTAATAGGTGTTCTAATCCATCTCTACTCTATCCAGAACTAGAAAAAAGTTTTGCCTTTAGTTATATTTTAAAATATGTTATTGGATTGTAGTGAGTACTCAAGTGCTCAGGCATGAGAGATATTTGAGGGTGAAAGGAAGAGTGTAAGAGACGAGTAAGTGTAAGCATGGTAAGAGCTACAAGACCATCTCCAAAAAGCTTTATTTTCCTTTGAATACAGTTTCCTAAACAGGTGAAATTAAAAAAATTTGAATATCGTGCAAAAGTTCATTTATTTCAGTAATGCAACTTAAAAGGTGAAATATATGAGATAGACTCATTACATGCAAAGCAAGATAGTTCAAGCCATAATTTGTCATAATTGTGATGATTATGGCTTACAGCTCATGAAAACCCCAAATCCACAATCTCAGAAAATTAGAATATTACATGCAATTAATAAAACAAGGATTGTACATAGAACAATATCGGACCTCTGAAAAGTATAAGCATGCATATGTACTCAGTACTTGGTTTGGGCCCCTTTTGCAGCAATTACTGCCTCAATGCAGCGTGGCATGGAAGCTATCAGCCTGTGGCACTGCTGAGGTGTTATGGAAGACCAGGATGCTTCAATAGCGGCCTTCTGCTCTTCTGCATTGTTCGGTCTTATGTCTCTCATCTTTCTCTTGGCAATGCCCCATAGATTCTCTATGGGGTTCAGGTCAGGCGAGTTTGCTGGCTAATCAAGCACAGTAATCCCATGGTCATTGAACCAGGTTTTGGTGCTTTTGGCAGTGTGGGCAGGTGCCAAGTCCTGCTGGAAAATGAAGTCAGCATCCCCATAAAGCTCGTCTGCAGAAAGAAGTGCTCCAAAATCTCCTGGTAGACAGCTGCGTTGACCCTGGACTTAATGAAGTACAATGGACCAACACCAGCAGATGACATGGCTCCCCAAATGTCCAGGATCCGTCTGTGTGTGGTGGCTCTTGATGCACTCACTCCAGCTTCAGTCCACTCCTTGTGAAAGTCCCCAACACTTTTGAATGGCCTTTTCCTGACAATCCTCTCCAGGCTGCGGTCATCCCTGCTGCTTGTGCACCTTTTTCTTCCACACGTTTCCTTTCAACATAACTTTGTATTAATGTGCTTTGATACAGCACTTTTGGAACATCCAACTTCTTTTGCAATTACCTTTTCAGGCTTTCCCTCCTTATGGAGGGTGTCAATGATGGTTTTCTGCACAACTGTCAGGTTAGCAATCTTTCCCATGATTGTGATTCCTACTGAACCAGACTGAGAGACCATTTAAAGGCTCAGGAACCCTTTGCAGGTGTTATGGCTTAATTAGCTGATTAGAGTGGGACACTTTGAGCCCAGAATATTGCACCTTTTCATAATATTCTAATTTTCTGAGATTGCGGATTTGGGGTTTTCATGAGCTGTAAGCCATAATCATCACAATTATGACAAATCACGGCTTGAACTATCTTGCTTTGTATGTAATGAGTCTATCTCATATATTAGTTTCACCTTTTAAGTTGCAATACTGCAATAAATGAACTTTTGCACGATATTCTAATTTTTTGAGTTTCACCTGCATATCAAAGTTTAAGATCCATGAAACTTGCCAACTTCCCTGGATGTAGCTGCAATAGGAAAATGGACCCCAGATTGTATGTTGACAAGCCAAATG
Source organism: Staurois parvus (assembly GCF_062004578.1). NCBI lineage: Eukaryota > Metazoa > Chordata > Amphibia > Anura > Ranidae > Staurois > Staurois parvus. Next base: position 619,891 of record NW_028318770.1, on the reverse strand, counting down.
TTTCTGGCAGACTGCTCTTTGAACAGATGAAACAAAATTAGAGCTTTTTGGTGAGTGACAGCAGCTCTATGTAAGAAAAACTATGCTTTTGTAGCACTACCCTTGTAAGGTCCACTGGATTTGCTTTGGGTGCCCCTATGCTCTGCACGGCCAGGCAACGCATTTTCCACACTTTGCATACTGGAGTCAGTAAACAGTCCTTGAGCTCGGTTTTGTGATTTTATTGAGAGGTTAAACTTGGGTAGGGTCTAGGAGTACAGTGGGGCAAAAAAGTATTTAGTCAGCCACTAATTGTGCAAGTTCTCCCACTTAAAAAGATGAGAGAGGCCTGTAATTGGCATCATAGGTAGACCTCAACTATGAGAGGCAAAATGAGAAAAAAAATCCAGACAATCACATTGGCTGATTTGGAAAGAATTTATTTGCAAATTATGGTGAAAAATAAGTATTTTGTCATCTACAAACAAGCAAGATTTCTGGCTCTCACAGACCTGTACCTTCTTCTTTAAGAGGCTCCTCTGTCCTGCACTCATTACCTGTAGCAATGGCACCTGTTTGAACTTGTTATCAGTATAAAAGACACCTGTCCACAACCTCAAACAGTCACACTCCAAACTCCACTATGGTGAAGATCAAAGAGCTGTCGAAGGACACCAGAAACAAAATTGTAGACCTGCTCCAGGCTGAGAAGACTGAATCTGCAATAGGCAAGCAGCTTGCTGTGAACAAATCAACTGTGGGAGGAATAATTAGAAAATGGAAGACATACAAGACCACTGATAATCTCCCTCGATCTGGGGCTCCACGCAAGATCTCACCCCCTGGGGTCAAAATGATCACAAGAACGGTGAGTAAAAATCCCAGGACCACACGGGGGGACCTAGTGAATGACCTGCAGAGAGCTGGGACCAACGTAACAAAGGCTACCATCAGTAACACACTACGCCACCAGGGGCTCAGATCCTGCAGTGCCAGATGTGTCCCCCTGCTTAAGCCAGTACATGTCCGGGCCCGTCTGAAGTTTGTTAGAGAGCATTTGGATGATCCAGAAGAGGATTGGGAGAATGTCATATGGTCAGATGAAACCAAAATAGAACTGTTTGGTAGAAACACAACTCGTCGTGTTTGGAGGAGAGAGAATGCGGAGTTGCATCCAAAGAACACCATACCTACTGTGAAGCATGGGGGTGGCAACATCATGCTTTGAGGCTGTTTCTCCGCAAAGGGACCAGGACGACTGATCCATGTACAGGACAGAATGAATGGGGCCATGTATCGTGAGATTTTGAGTGCAAACCTCCTTCCATCAGCAAGGGCATTGAAGATGAAACGTGGCTGGGTCTTCCAACATGACAATGATCCCAAACATACCGCCCGGGCAACGAAGGAATGGCTTCGTAAGAAGCATTTCAAAGTCCTGGAGTGGCCTAGCCAGTCTCCAGATCTCAACCCCATAGAAAACCTTTGGAGGGAGTTGAAAGTCTGTGTCGCCCAGCGACAGCCCCAAAACATCACTGCTCTAGAGGAGATCTCCATGGAGGAATGGGCCAACATACCAGCAACAGTGTGTGCCAACCTTGTGAAGACTTACAGGAAACGTTTCACCTCTGTCATTGCCAACAAAGGATATATAACAAAGTACTGAGATGAACTTTTGATATTGACCAAATACTTATTTTCCACCATAATATGCAAATAAATTCTTTCCAAATCAGCCAGAGTGACTGTCTGGATTTTTTTTTCTAATTTTGTCTCTCATAGTTGAGGTCCACCTATGATGCCAATTACAGGCCTCTCTCATCTTTTTAAGTGGGAGAACTTGCACAATTGGTGGCTGACTAAATACTTTTTTTCCCCACTATATATGGGATGCCTGAGGAACTGTGGAACTTGAGGACAACTCCTTAGCAACCATGTACAAAAATTTGGAATAGCAACAGTCTCTCCTTGAAGAGCACTAAAGGTTCTTAGGTGTACCTCCTCAGACCCTGGATGATTCCTTCTGCTGCCTAAGGGTATCCCTGAGCAAGGGGGCCCAAGAGCTGCTGATTGAACAGTCCCAGATGAGAACCTAGTTGGGTGTTACACCTGACCGCCCTCTCCCCTTACCTGGCTCAGAGGGTGTAGGAGTACTTATACTGTCCTCTCCTGTTAGCTTAGTGGCTGCCTTCAGGACTTATGCTGGGCCAGCTCCTTCCCTGCTGCACAGGCTGTCCTCCCCAGGAGACACTGAGGCAGTAGAGATCCTCCTCTCCAGCAACCTGCCTGTTGGTAGGCTCCCCTCCCTGGGGCCCCCTCCCAGGCTCCTCACTCAAGCATTCCACCTCCTACTAATACTCCACTCTCCCACTGACCCGAACACCTCCACTGGTAGACTTACACGCTCCGGCACATCCCGCTCCCATGGCACCTTTTTCACCCTTCTCCTCCTAACTGAGGGGGACATCTCCCCGAACCCTGGCCCTCCACCATCTCGTTCACCCACACAACACCCTCCCGCTTCCACATCCTGCCGCAACCCCCTCAACCTAGTATCTGTCCCCCTGCTCCCAAAAACCACCCCCCCGTTTTTGTGTGCACTCCTGAAAGCCCGATTGGTGTGCAACAAGCTCACCGCCATCCACAACCTCTTTGTTTCCCACTCCCTCCACCTCCTAGCGATCACGGAAACCTGGATCCAGGCCACTGACTCTACCTCCCCTGCTGGGCAGTATGGTCTACTTTACTAGCATCTGGGACCCTCAGCTACGGTCTGCTGCATACGAGAACCCTCCTATGCAGCATCAGTAGATTGTGGGGGGGTGGAGCCTGAACATGGCGGCTCGGGAGAAAGTGGAGTAAGTACTCCTCGCTCCCTTCCCCAAACATCTTCCCTATGAGGTCCCGGTCCCATAACTAGCTGCACTGGAGCAGCATTGGAGTCTGCTGGAGCTTACTGGAGTCTTACCCAGTCGGAGAGTGGTCGCGGGGACGGCGTGGCGGCGAGCCCAGAAGAGAGACGGCTGAGTTCCTCTTTCACTCGGCGTCTCTCGCGTTAGCTCCGGAGCAGGACTGGGGTTGCCCGGGAGACGAGCATAGCGGCTCCCACACGTGGGTAGCCGCGGAGGAGCTCTGGGAGCAGAAGAAACAGCCGGCTTCCCGGCGTGCAGCAGCCCAGGGGAGACGAGTGAGCGATGTTTAGAGGTGTAAAGTGGAACGTTGCTACATACTTCTATACCACCTCCATCCCTCTAGCTTCCATACCTCCCCCAACCCAGAAGAATAAGAAAAGAAAGATAAAGGCTTAAAAGAGACCCAAAGGAATCCCCCAAAGAAAGACAACTATAGGAGAGGACTGCATACTGAAAGGTACTCCAGTGTGGAGGGTGAGTGATAATATCGTGTATACTGCAGGGGTTGTTATATACTCCCTATATATTCTCTATATCCTGGACTTATGTATTGGATTTTTCTTCTCTGTACATCAGATTTAAGCAATGCTTTCATTGGGCTCGCAATAGGAAATTGTATTTTCTAAGTTGAGAGAAGGAAATTGGGGATTCCCTGGGAGGGTCTGAATGTTTGGAGGAGTTGAAGACATGAAAGGTAAAAATACAAAAGGGAGTGGGTCTAAGAACCCTCAAACTGGTTCGATTAAGAAGTATATATCACAAGGAAATTTGACCCCAGAAAGATCTCAAGGAGTGAGTGAAAAAAGGGAACTGGAAATAAGTTTGGATAATAGTCCGAGACTTTCCCTGGGACCGGTATATAATAGTCAACAACCACCGGAAGGTATAGGGCCGAGAGAAACTGAAAGAGATCTGCAAATACCAAATAAAAAGGAAATGGCGGAGATGTTTAAAAATTTGGAATTATCAATAAAGCAAGAGATGGGCATAATCCGGGAAGAATTGGAACAACTGCTAACCAGGATGGAGGAAACAGAGGAAAAAGTTCAGGGTCATGCTCAAGTTATCCCAAAATTAGAGAGATGGATAATAGACAATAGAAAAGAACAAAAAAGATTGTTTTTTATGATGGAAGAACAAGAAAATAGAGAAAGGAGAAATAACTTAAGAGTAAGAGGAGTCCCAGAGCTGACCCAGGGGGAGGACTTAAAAGAGTTAATCTGCAAAATCTTGAACTCCATAGTGGATAAAGCGGAGGTGGTGATGTTTAAACTGGATGGAGTGTATAGGATAGGGAAGTACCAACAAGAAAAAGGATTTGAAAAACCAAGAGATATAATAGTTAAATTCCACAATTATGGAGATAAAGAGGAGATATGGAGAAAGATTAAAGGAAGAACAAATATTCCATATGGAGAGAAAAATATCCAAATTTTTGCGGACTTAACAGCAGAGACTTTGAGAAGAAAGAAAACATTGAAACCTTTATTAGAAGAGATGAAAAAACATAATGTGAAATATAGATGGGGTCAAGCAGCGAGTTTGATCGGTTGGAGGGATGGAATTTCGGCAACTCTAAGATTTCCGGAAGATATGAAACATTTTTGTGATAAATTTGGATTGCAGAGACTAGAGATACCGGGTTGGGAAGTGGAGGAGAGAGACTTATATACCAGTAGGGAAGGAAAGTGGCTGAGAAAAAGGAGAGAAGCGCCTCTAAGTGCAATAAGTCTTTTAATTCAAGTCTAAATGTAGAAACACTCACATGTGTGAAGTAATCATAAGCATAAAAACCGTGGTTAACAATAGTTAACGGTGGGGTGGTAACCCGGGTGAAGAACCGTCATCTCTCTGCGATGTGGGGAGGTCAGCTCTCGGCTGGAACAGCGTGGTGGCTGGAGGGGGAACAGTGGTGAGGCCAGCCTTCATGCACGTCCTCCCTCAAAGTCGGATGGAACGCACGCTGGAACGTAGCGGCGGCGTGGCCGTGATGACGTCAGATCCCAGGGTGCACTGCGACGCGTTTCGGAGCATGCACTGGCCGTGGAAGGCGGAAGTGCACTCCTTTTTCAAGCAGGGGGAAGTGGATGAACAGGGGTGAATATATAGGGAACGTGAGTCTAATTGATCAATTAACCAATTAACCAGTGATTGACCATTGCTGTCAGGTGAATAGTGTAAAGTCATGGATGTTAACTGGGGGGTAAAAGGAAACCAAATGGAAAAAAGAGAGGATGTAATAAATAAGAAAACGGAAGACGAAAGAAAAAAAAAAAAAAAAAAAAAAAAATTATGTTCTGGGAGATTAGTGGGGTAAAATGTTCACCTTGCAGCACTGGCACATCAATTATGTAACAGTAGTGAGCAGATATTTAGTGGTAATACAGCATGATTGCAAGATGATACAGCATGATTGCAAGATGATAAACATATTGGTAATAATACATGCAGATGACATTATAAAAAGTAAATTACATTGTAAAAAATTGTAAAAAATAGAATAAAATATAAATAATGAACAAAAGGTTATAAATAATAAACTAAAAATTGGATAAAAAAAAAAAAAAAAAATTCGATAAAAAATTTGATTAAAAAATTCGATTAAAAAATTTGATTAAAAAAAAAAAAAAAAAAAAAAAAAATTATAAAGAAAGGGGGGGGGGGAAGTATCATTGTGAGTGTTGAGTGGCTGTGAATGGGAAATTGTAGTGTTTATAGTATAGTGTTAATGTCTAATTCCTCGTTGAGTCCGCCTGGGGACAATGTATCTAATGTAAATATCCAATAAGTTTCTTGTGAACAGAGTTTTTTGAAACGATCAGACTCAGAGAGATTGTTGTGTATGGATTCTAAGACCCATACTTGTAGGCCATCAGTGGATTTTTGGTGATATTCAAGGAAGTGGCGGGGGACGCTATGTTTGTCTTTACCATCTTCAATAAGACGTCTGTGCTCGCCAAACCTGGCGCGGAGGGGTCTGATGGTTCGTCCCACATATAGGAGGCCGCAAGGGCAGGATATACAATAGATCACATGATCAGTGGAGCAGTTGTAAAATTCTTTGAATGAATAGGTTTTTCCTTTTGTGGTGAAGTTTTTTTGTCCGTGTTTAACGAATTGGCAAGTTTTGCATAGCGCTTTGTTGCATCTATACATGCCGACAATGGGTATGAGGCAGATTGTGTTGAGTGTGTTGGTGGGTGGGTTGTATTTGCTGGGGGCAATCTTGTTTTTAAGGTTGATGGCTTTGCGGTAGGTGTATTTTGGTTTTTTATCTAAGATGTCTATTAAATGTGGATCCTGTAGTAGTATCGGCCAATGTCTATTGATGATAGACTCCATTTTGTGAAAGTTGTTGTGGAATTTGGTTATAAATCTGACCTGGTTGGGAGGCTCTGAGTTATTGTGTGTTTGGGGTCTACCCTTGTGGTAGAAGGAGTGGGCCTCATCTACTAGCTTGTGTGGGTAACCTTTGTCTAGGAATTTCTTTATTAGAATGTCACTCTGGAGATTGTAATCTGAATCTGTGGTGCAGTTTTGTCTGAGACGACAGAATTGTCCTTTAGGTATATTTTGGATCCATTTGGGGTGGTGGCAGCTGTTGAAGTGGAGGTATGAGTTGCCAGATACGGGTTTGAAGTGGTTTTTTGTTAATATTTGGAGATTGTCATGGTATAATTCGAGATCTAGGAATACAAGAGTATGTTTGTGGTGAGTGGAGGTGAAGGACAGTCCAAAAGGATTTGAATTGCAATGGGTTACGAACTGGTCTACGTGTGATATTGGTCCATCCCAGATGACGATAATGTCATCTATGTAACGGCCGTAAAAGATGATGTGGGCGGCAAAGGGATTGTTGTGCCATATGTGTTTGTCCTCCCAGAAACTCATAGTCAAGTTGGCATATGAGGGTGCAAAGTTGGCTCCCATGGCTGTACCTTGAGTTTGTAAGTAGAAATCGTGGTTGAATGTGAAGTAATTGTGTTTGAGGCAAAATGAGGTGGCGTCTACTATAAAGGAAGATTGTTTGGGGTTGAGTGATGGATCCAAGGATAGATAATGCTGGATGGCGGTGATGCCTACATCATGGGGTATCGAGGTGTATAGGGAGCAGACATCTAACGAGACCCAACAATAGTCGGGTTCCCAGGAGTATGTTTGGAGTAATTCTAGCAAGTGTCCGCTGTCCCGGATATATGAGTGTTGAGCCTGTGCAAGGGGTTGTAGGAAGTGGTCGATATATTGGGAGAAACCGCTGGTAATGCTCCCTGTGGCCGCTACGATTGGTCTTCCTGGTGGATTATTTGGATTTTTGTGTACTTTGGGGAGAAAGTAAAAATACGGGGTGTTGTAGAAGTCTTTAGATAGAAAAGAGGCTTCCTGCTTGGTGATGACACCATCAAGTAAGGCTGTGTTCGTTAGTAGTAGTGCGTCCTGTTTGAATTCGGGTAGTGGGTCTTTAGTTAATTTGGTATACGTGGATGTGTCTGAGAGGAGTCTGAGGGCTTCGTCTATGTAGTCAGTGGTATTAAGAAGTACAATGCCGCCGCCTTTATCGGCGGGCTTGATAATAATGTCCTTATTGTTTGATAAAGTGGTAATGGATTTTTTTACAGTGTTTGGTAGATTAGAGGCGGAATGGTGCTGGTTGGGATTGCACAATTTGATGAATTCCGAGTAGACTACTCTATAAAAACTTTCCAGGTAGGGGCCCTTAGAATGTGTGGGATTGAATACTGATTTGGGTCTGAGCGTAGTGTGTGCCACAGGTGGGGGGTATAAAAGTTGTGAAGTGAGTGTAAAATCTAAAGGTGGGCCATCATCAGGGTGAGACTCAGCAAATAATTGTTCTAATATGTCTAAGGCGTCTGAGTCAGATGGGGTTGAGGGGTTGATATTGTCTGTGTCAGGTGAAATGGCTGTAGGCTGAGTTTTTTTGGGTTGAATGTGAAAGAATCTTTTTAAGGTGAGATTGCGTATAAATTTATTCAGGTCTTTGAATAGTGTGAATAAGTTGGGTGGGGAAGTTGGGGCAAAGTTTAGACCGTGATTGAGCAGAGAGATTTCAGTTTGTGATAGTTGATGGTTGGATAAGTTGAAGATTTTTACAGTTTGCGGTGTTTGTGTTTGGTGTGTGTTGCGGTGTTTATTTCGTCCCCCCCTACAGCCTCTGTGTGTTTTCTTTTTCCGTGGGGGGGATTTTGACCTAAAAAAGACGGTGAGGTGTTGGTGGGGGAGTGGTGAGCAGAAATGAGAGTGGGGTTAAGATGATTGTTCGAAATCGGAAGGCCAAGGGTGATGACAGTATGGGCATCGGTGGATGGGGATATGGGTTGAGGGGTGTTTGTGTGGGTGATGGGAATCTGAGTGCCATTAGGTGTGGTGTCACCAGTTATGGGTATAGGGGTGGTGATGGTCTGAGGTATATTTATAGGGTTTTTTTGTTGTTGGTTTGTGGAAGTGTTATTGGGAGGTGTTTTAGTGTTGGGGCGAGACTTGGGTGTGTCTTTATTGTGCAAGCTTTTGTGGTTGAAGTGATTGGTGTGTTGTGTGGGATATGATTTGGTGAATCGTGTTTGAATGAGAGGGGGGATGGGTTGTCGTGGTGTGGTATGTTGTTGTGGTGTTCTAGATGTGCGGGGGAGGACTAAATCCATGAGGGCGGGGATGCTGTGATTTTTCCAAGTGAAAACTCTATTGTGGTTATAGTCATCTAGATCTCTTTTAAATTTGGCAATTTTGTTTGATACTATGAGGTTCTCTTGATGTTTGGTGTTCTTTTTTAGAGTTTTTAGCCACTGTGTGGGTAATTTGTGTCCGCTGTCTAGGAATTCTTGTAACATGATTTGGATGTGATGTGTATGCTGTTGGAATTTGTTCTCTCTTTGGGAGATGATGACTTCTATCCACTTGGTGGTACAAAATTCAGAGAGATTTTGCCAATTTTTGTGGTTTGTAGGATCCAAGAAGGGGCAGGCCTTTAAGATTCTCAGGCCTCTAGGGGTAATCTTGTATGTAAGATATTGATTGAGGAAGGAAAGCGGCAGCTAGTTGGAAGAGTAAAGAGAGAGCTATCAGATAAAGGGACCCCGGGGAAGAGGGGGGGAAGGGGAGCGGCCATGAGCGGAGCCGAACCTCCAAGGTAGGGATTAGAGGTGGAGTATGATCCAAAGGCAAAGAAGGCCTTGGGGGTGGGTGGGGGGTAGTTAAGAGAGGGAGGAGATGGGGAGGGAGGGGGGGGGTTGGGAGGGGGGAGGGGACGGGAGTTGGGCAGGAGGGAGGGAGGGGAGGAGGTATTGGGGTAATACTCTGCATGACAGAAAGGATAAAGAGGAAGAGGCAATCTGGAAGAGGGATGGAGTTAATTGGGAATGATGGAAGAAATACAGTTTATAACCTATAATGTGAACGGGCTGAGTTGTCCAGGGAAGAGATTTAGGTTGTTTAATGAGTTACATCATAGGGCTACGTCAGTGGTATTTTTACAGGAGACGCACTTTGAGATAGAGGCAAACGTGAAATTGAAATCCAAATACTATCCAACATGGTACTATGCAGATTCTCCAATTAAAAGAGCAAAAGGGGTTGCAATAGGTTTGGCAAAGAATATGAGATTTGAGCTGGAGGCTAGAAGAACCGACCCGGAGGGGAGGTTTTTGTTCTTAAAAGGTAGACTTCAGGGGATTGAGTGTACTTTAGCCAATATATACTGCCCTAATAAAAATCCGGAGATGTATATGAAGGGCCTGTTGAAAAAATTAATGGAATTTAAAAAAGGGCGCTTGATTGTAGCTGGAGACCTAAATCTCTGTATGGACCCACAAAAGGATAATACCTCTTCCGTGCAAAGAGAGGGGAGTAGGTCTCTGAGAGCTTTGAAAAAAGCGCTGCATGAATATCAACTAGTGGACACCTGGAGAATAACGCATATGAAAGACAGAGACTATACCTTCTTCCCTAATGCACATGAGATATACTCGAGATTAGATTACATCTTAAT